>NC_132874.1:21631344-21931344 GCF_048164855.1 Canis lupus baileyi | reverse complement strand
AAAAAAGGTGGAGGAAACATAAAGGTCAGCAGACAGCTGTAATCAGGGCTAGAAGAGACGATACGATTTTCAAAGCCGGGGCGTTTCAGGGAGAGGGAAGAGAGAGAATGATCTGAGACAAAGATGAGTGGCAGAGAAGATACTCAGGCCACCTCCAGGCTCAGGGCTTTCAGCATCCGGGGGGAGAGAACAGCGATCGTCTAGCAGGCTCCAGGAGGAGCAGAGTGCCCGGGGGAATTCCAGGCATCCTCGGAGCAAGAAAGTGAACACATGTCCAGAGGAGAGGTTTAAAGTATAAAAGACTTTGCCGAATGAGCTACAGAGGGCACAGTGCCAGGATTTCATTTCCAGGGCACTGGGGAGGCACGGGAAATGGCACAAGGAAGAGTGTGCTGAACTCTGTGGGGGTTCCTGTCCAGGAGCTGAGGGGTGACCTGGAGTCAGAGACCACTGATGGAAACAGATATAGACACAGATAAAGGTCATTAGGAGATTAGCTTGGTGAGGAACATAGAGGGACAGATGCCATGGTTCCCTCTTTCCCTCTGTAGATGGAGGCAGAGGGTGGACCATCTCTTGACACCTGTAGATAGGAGTAGCCAGGTCCTAATTTAAGCAATCTTGGAAAACCCTCTCTGCCCAGAGACTGGTCAGCTGCACCTGGCTGGACTAGAGGCAGACTGAAGCTGCACAGAGGAGGCTGTATCACATGTGGGTACCCCCGTTTCTGACACAAAAAGCCTCAAAAGATACAAAACACATGTAACCACTTTTATATACAGCTCTATAAGACTGCTGCTGAAGCGTTGATATTCACACGTGGAAGTTGACGTTCTCTGATGGCTGCCTTCTTCTCAGAGGAGCAGAGAGCAAGCAAGTGCATCCATCGGAGGAGAGAGAGATGGTGAAAAACTGTTCAGACTGAGTCTCTCTGATCCATGAACATTATTTGTCTCTCCATTATTTCCCAATAAGTTTTAAAAGTTTTCTCTATAAAAGCCCTGCAGACCTTTCTCATGCTTACCCTGAAGTCATTTATTTTTGTTACCATTGTCAGCGCATCTTTTTAAAAATGACTTTTCCTATTTATTGTAGGTTTATAGAAGTTATTTGATTTTTGTATATCGATTTTTATTCTAGCGACCTTGTTAAACTCTCATTATCCTAGTAATTTCTCTGTGAGTTCCTTTTTCTATATAGACAATTATATTACCTGAAAATGATAATGACAGTTTTGCTCTTTCTATTCCATTCTTTGTATCTTCTATTTCCTTTAAAAAAAAAAAAAACTTAATTTTTGCTGGCTAGACTTCCAAACAAGGCAGATCTGACTTTTAGGTTTAATGAGTATATTTTTCATTTCGTAAGTTCTAGCTGTTTCACCTTATAATCATTTTATAAGGGTAGCTTTGCATTCTTGTTCTTTCCTTATTTTTATTTTCATGTTTTATTGAGTTTAATTCCTCCATTTAGAGACACTGTATACTCTGTATCTCAAAAGTGAGAAATACCTGATGTCATTGGAAACCTAAATCTAACATTTATCATATTCATTTATTGCTCTCCCTTATGGTGGCTTGTTTCCTTGGAACTTGGTCATTCTTTTAGTATGAGCTTCTACTTAGTTGAACTTAACCTGTGAGGAACCTGGGGCTCCAGGTGGCCTAAACTGGGGGTGCCTTACTCCCAAGATATTTAAGAAAACTAACTTAGTTCAAGATCCTTTGTTTTGCCATGGACTTAATTTTTATTCTGTTGGCTATAACTGCGACTATGTGTATCAGCTGGGCAACCTTAACTTTCAAGTTTGCTTATAATTCATCTGACTTTTTAGCACTATTTTGTTTACTTTTTAAATTAAACTTTTTGTATTAAGGTAATTGTAGATTCATATGCAGTTCTTTAATATTTTATTTATTTATTAGAGAGGGAGAGAGTGCATGTAGAGGAGAGGGGCAGAGAGAGAGGGAGAAGCAGACTCCTCATCAAGCAGGGAGGCTAATGTGAGGCTTGATCCCAGGACTCCAGAATCATGACCTGAGCCGAAGGCAGATGTTTAACCGACTGAGCCACCCTGGTGCCCCAATTCATATGCAGTTCTCAGAAATAATACAGATATCCTGTGTATTCTTTACTCAGTTTCCCCTGATGGTAACATCTCAATACACTATAGTCCAATATCATAACCAGGATATTGACATAGATATTGTCAGATACAGAACATCTCCATCACCACAAGTTTCCATATGTTGCTCTTTTATAGCCACACCCACTTCCCTTTCATTTTTACCCTCCTTTAATCCCTAGTATTAATCTGTCCTCCATCCCTACAATTTTCTCATTTCCAGAATGTCATAAAAATGGAATCACACAGGGGTGCCTGGATGGCTCAGTTGGTTGAGCATCTGACTTGATTTCGGCTCAGGTCATGATCTCACTCATGAGATCAAGCCACTAGTTGGGCTCTGTGTTTAGCAGGGAGTCTGCTGGAAATTCTCTCTCTCTCTCTCTCTCTCTCTCTCTCTCCCCCCCCACCCTTCCCCCACCACTCTCTATAAATAAATAAACAAAAAATAAATAATTTTTTAAAATGAAATAATAAAATATGTCATTTGGGGGATTGGCTTTTTTCAGTATAATTCTCAGGAGTCCAGATTGTTGTGTGTATCAATAGTCCAGTCCTTTTTATTGATCTACAGTACTTCATGGTGTGGATGCACCACAGCTTGTTTAACCATTCACCTGTTGAGGACTACTACAAGTAAAGGTGTAATAAACAGTTATGTACAGGGTTTTCAAAACAAGATTTTATTTATTTATTCATGAGAGACACAGAGAGAAAGAGGCAGAGACACAGGCAAAGGGAGAAGCAGGCTCCCCGCTGGGACCCCAGTGGGGACTTGATCCCAGAACCCTGGGATCATAACATGAGCCAAAGGCAGACAGACACTCAACCACTGAGCCACCCAGGTGCCTCCATGTACAGGTTTTTGCGTGGATATACTTTTCATTTCTCTGGGACAAATGTCTGAGAGTATAACTGTTGGGTCGCATGATAACTGCATGTTTAGTTGTTGTTGTTTAAGAAGCTACCAAACTCTTTCCCAGCATGGCTGTACCACTTTATATTTATTTCCCACCAACAATGTGTGAGACACTCAGTTCCTTCTCATCTTCCCCAGAATTTGGGGTTGCCACTACTTTTTATTTTAGCCATTCTAACAGGTGTGTTGTGATATCTCATTGTGGTTTTAATTTGCATTTCCCTAGTGGATACTGATATTCACTATCCTTTCATGTGTTGATTTCATCTCTATAACTTCCTCAGTGGGATGTATCCTCATACCTTTTGACCATTCTCTAACTAGATTGCTTGGTTTTTGACTGCTGTGTTTTGAGTTATTTATATATTCTAGATCTAGTCCTTTGTCAGATAAGTGGTTTGCAAACATTTTCTCCCAGTCTATAGCCTGACTTTTCAATATCATAAGAGGGTCTTTTGCAGACCAAAAGTTTTTACTCTTGATGAAGTCTGGCTTATTGTTTTTCCTCTTATGGAAAGTGCTTTTGGTACCACATCTCAGGACTCTTTGCCTAACCCTAGGTCCAGCAGATTTTACTCCTATTAATTTTTTTGAAAAGTTTCATAATTTCACATTTTACATTTAAGTTCATGATCCATGTTGATTACTTTTTTTAAATATAAGATGTGAGACTTAGTTACTTTGGTTCCTTGAAAATTTCCCAGACTGTTCTGCAGAACTAATAATGAGTTAAAAATAATTTGGAAAGGGGGAATTTATGCAACATCTAGCTGTATTATAGAAGGTTACTTGAATGTCCCTTGAGAGTATCCAATTCACCAAACTCTGTATTTATTTTAATTCCTAAAATAAAACAGTTAAGCTCTATGCCTGCCTAGTATCCAAACTAACAGTGTTGCTTCTGCTCATCTGCACACTGCATATGGCCTGCCAGATCCAAAGGTCTTCCCCTTTCTTGATGGAGGAGAAAGGTTGAGAAAACTTCCTTGTTTGTTTGATATCAGATTAGAAACTCTTTTGTACTTTATGTGACTGATTATATGGATATATTCCATTCCTTAATATGAAGAATTACATTACATATGCATTACAACCTTTTAATCAGGCCAATTTTCTCAAGGCACAAGAGTGACTTCTAGAGATTTCTACCAAAACAAAAATTCCTCTGAAAAAAAGACAATACTAATATTGCAAGTATAAATTAACAGAAAAACAGTAGCAGAATTGGCACCTCTGCCCCTGGCCTGAGGTCTAAATAGCCCCCATTGTGAGTCAAAGTAGTGATAATCCAATGTAACTGAACAGGGGTCTGGCCAACATCTTTAAGACAACTTACTGAAATGTAGGTTTATTTACTATTATTAAAAACAAGTCCAGTCCTAAGTGTATCTTGTTCCTTAGGATATTAGCGAATCATAGTTGTACACGTAGGTTTGAGGTAAGGGAGCATTCAGCTGCAAAGAGCAGAAAATCCAACCACAGTGGCTACAGAAGGAAGATTATTTTCCTCTTATAACAAGAAGGCTAGAGGTAGGCCTTCACGGGCCATTGTCAACTGCTTAAGGCAGTTATCAGAAACTCAGCTTCCTTCTGTCTTCTAGCTCTGCCTTCCTTACTTACCACGTAGCTTTGTCTCTAGATGATAGGACAACTATTGCATCACAGACAGGGTCTCTATCTCTAGACCTCTCAGGTGCATTGCAAAGGCAGAGCGTATGATGGTGAGGGAGATTTAATGCCAGGTTTTGAGCAGCTTTTCTTTCCCCCATGAAATTTTCTTAATAGTTTGCCATTTTTCTTGCCTTCTTTCTCATAGGAATTAAAAATCAGAGTCTCTGAAGATGTATGTGCCAGGCTGTACATGAGAAACTCTGGATTGCCTTCATTTTGTCGTTTAAAACAACCCAGCCATGCCCTGTTGTGTAAATCGCCAGCTACTGACTGTCATCATGTCAATTTGTCATTGCTAATGAGATAACATTAGTTTTATAATTATTGATTTATCACAAAAGCCATATATCAGGGGTACCTGGATGGCTCAGTGGTTAGCATCCACCTTTGGCTCAGATCATGATCCTGGGGTTCTGGGATCGAGACCTGCATCAGATGCCCCACTGGGAGTCTGTTTCTCCCTCTGCCTATGTCTCTGCCTCTCTGTCTCTCATGAATAAATAAATAAAATATTTTAAAAACTGTATATCAACTCTCCTATCAGTAAAAACATATCAACAATGGGAAAATGTTAACATTAATGTAAGTTTGTCTTTTAATAATATATGTGCTTGACCTCTGACCTCTGAGTTTCTTTGAGAATGTGATTTGTGGGCATTTCTCCTCCTAGAGAAGAGAGAAAATTACAAATGTCATTTCTGGCAAGGTACCCTGAATTCTGTGTTGTGTGTGTGTCTATAAATGTAAAATATAAATAGCTACATGCATATGCATATATGTGGTGGATGTTACAGCCCACATTTCCAAATGTGCAAGAAATAGAACATTCTTTAATTTCTCAAGCAATTTAATTGCTTTTTGGTGATAAGATATTAAGACATGTTAACCTCGTTATTTACAAACTTGTGCCTCCACCACAACAGCCAGAGTTGTGCATGGTTTCAGAATCCTATACAGTGGCAAGGCCTGGGGAGTTACAGGAAATCCCTTCCTTTGCCATCTGTCCACACGAGTTGCCATGGAGAACGTCCACCTTCCTGTTCCAATAGTTCCTCAAGGTCCAAGTGCTGTCAATCTCTCCGAGTCATGTTTGGGGCACTGGAGTCTTCTCAAGGCTGCCCACCTGCCTTGGTACCTCTTCAGCTTCCTTTTCTAAGATCTTGCCACACTCCTGCACAGTTTTCCTTTCTCTCTGTTCACCTCTCTCCTAAGCTCAGGTAAATCTTTTTCTTACCTGGAGATGGAAAAATTCTGTGTTCTCCATGGTTTCATGGCGCATTTTGTCTATGCTCCAAATTTTCTCACCTGCTCTGGTTTTAGACTTTAAGAAAGGAAAAATTTTAAAAAGACAAAGAGGTTATTTCTAGTTGTTGTTGTTTTAATTAATTTATGTATTTTAGAGGGGGAAGTAGGAGCAAAGGGAAAGAGAAACTTAAGCAGACTCCTTGCTGAGCACAGAGCCCAAGTAATGGCTCGATCTCATGACCCTGAGATCACGAGCTAAGCTGAAACCAAGAGTCGGTGCACAACTGACTATGTCACTCAGGCACCCTTTGTACTTTTGATCTTGACACAACCCTCTCATCAGACAATTAACCAACTCTCAATGAGCCAAGTATCTGATTGAAAGTGGTAGAAAGGAAAAGGGATAAAGTGAAGAGGGAATAAGGATTACTGTGTCAAAAAACAATTTCCTGTGTATATAAAATATCCTGGCCAAAGTTAATATGCACTGTAACAGAAAAAATTTTTAATCATGGACTGTGTTTCTGTTAATAAATTCAATTTAATGGTTTTTGCCTCCTGCTTTGTGTTTGGAAATGGGGAAAATAAAATATATTAAAGAAGTATAAATTTGTTTCTTCCCCCCAAAATGTCTTAATTGAATTGAGATTTAGGTTGTACAAGTGTAAAGATACATACAAAAATAAACAGGAAATTACAACAATTCAACATATACAGAATTGTATGCGGATGTGATCCAAACAGCATATGGTAATGTTGAGCAGAGAGACTCATAATAATTAACATTTGTAAATTGCTTTCCATTTTACTTGCATGTATAATTTAATTTGATTCTTGCAATAGCCCTGAAAAGTATGTTGTGATTATTATTTCCGTTTTACAGATGAGGGGGAAAATGCCACACGAAGATTAAGTAATTTCTCCAAATTCACACAATTAGTCAGTAGGAACTAGATTGGGGGGGGGCTCATGTGAAAAATTTGCTCAAATTATGGATTTGAAAGGAAGGTGAAAGATAAAGAGGATATATGAGTGCATTATACAGAGATATATTTTGCATAATTGAATGTTTTGTGTAAAGCTCTATACTGGTAAATTGAATTGCATAATACAGTGGCTCTAAATCCAATTTAATCAGAATCTTTGAGGGTGAGTCCCAGGGATTGGTGTTTTAATACAGGTGGTTCCAATCAACAAGCAGGGTTGAAAACCACTGGGTTTTGTTGCTGTTGTTTCATAAGCATAGAAGTATTTTAAGTGGCAGAGAGAGCGAGAGAGAGAGAACCCTATCAGAGCAAAGAGGACATGGAGAATAAAGACCTTGGACAGTTAGAGCTAAGAGGGGGAGCTAATTTAAAACATGTTTTGTATAACTGGAAAATCATAAAATATCGCTACTGCAGGGTACAGTGAAAGATCAGTGACTTTACTTTCTATTAACAATTCCAGGGAAAACTGAACTGTAAACACACTCAAAAATTTTTAATATTTTATTTTTTTCCATCCTTTGTTCCCCAAAAAGCATAAAGTTCTACAGCAGTCTTCAGTTCTTAAGATGGCTAGAATAATAAGCTATTTACTTGCCATAAAAATTTATGAAGTAGAACCAAATAAAAATGATTCTGACAGTTTCCTCACCAAAATACAAAATGGACCTTTGATTATTGTCAGCGCTAGTGTCACTACATTGATCTCCCGGGAATGGGTACAGAATTACACCCACATCCATCCACATTGCATAAGATATTATATTTCCTTGTATTCTTCCCGTACTTAGTGTTACTAGAGTTTTAAATTTTTGCCAATTTGGTGAAATGAGCACAAAGAGATATGAAGACAAGGAAATATCTGTAAGAATCCAAGGTAAACTTTCCATGGGTAGGATGATAGATAAAGGAACTATGGAAGAAATAGTTGAGAGAATCCCATACAGCAATTAACGTCTAGTAATCACACCTATCAGTTTCAATAAATCAAAATATCAGACCCAATACTAAGCCACAAAATAAGTTGCAAAAGAGTATGCATAGCATAATGCTATTTTTGCCAAGTTTTAAGACACACAAAACACTATGTATTTATGAAGGAATATACATATAATAAAAATATGAAATCATGCATAGGGAAATGCATAGCAACTTACATGGTTTCCTAAGGTAGGGAGAAGGGGGAAGGGTATGGGATTGGGACTTTAGCTGTTTTTGAAATATCTTATTTCCTATCACCATTACAAAAAGCCTGCATACAACACAGACATAGAAACATTAACATATTTAAATCTAGACTATATATTCCACACTATTTTCTGTATTATCTATATACTTCTACATACTGAAAAATATTTCAGATTTTTTAATTATTAAGAAAGTGAGAAGCTTGTTTTGACAGAGAATGAGCAAAGATATTTTTGTTAATGAGAATAGCTTTAGAAAAACTGTAGAAATGTGAATAAATAGGACAAGTCCCTTCTCTAATTCAGCCCTCATAGCCCTGTCAGATCAATTTTTTAAAAAAAATAAAGTTCCAATCATGCAATAGTTAGAAGAAACAAATTAGATGTAAACATATCAACCTAAATTAATCAAACAGCTTTAGACAAACAGTTCTAAATTTTAAAAAGAAAGAATGATAAAATACAGAATGAAATCTTTTTATCACAATGCCACTTACTTAAATTAAAAGTACAAACAAAGAGAAGCTTTGCTTCTAGCTATGTTGAAGTAACTGATATTAGACTTCCATCCCATTATAACAAATAAAACATTGCACAAAAGGTAGCACAGAGCTGTGATCCCTGAGAGAAGAGAAACTGATATAAGGCTTATAATCACAAGGAGTTTCTGCTTGGATATACTCTTCAGACCAAGATATGGAAAGAAGGAACCCAAACAAAGCATGGAAGCTCTCTGAATTGAGGAGTTAGAGGTCAGAGTTCAAGGATTCTGAAGTAGTTGCAATTGGCAAGTACCAGAAAAGAGACAGTTAGAGCAATCCAGTGAGGCATCACCATGAGTCTACAGGGAGTGAAACCCCACAAGGCCAGGCAAGTAATTGCCAGGGAGCTATAAACTCAACATTTCTTGGAGCTCACAGAGGGATGGGAGACACCGGAGTTCCAATAATCCAGGGTGGAAGGTTCTCAAATACCCAAGACATTCAGTAGAGACCACAGAAGGAGTAGTGAGAAGGCTTATCTAGCCCTAGAGTAAACTTTTTCTAGACCAGCTGTAACAAAATTTAAAACCAGTCCTTGAAAAGATCAAGCTGATTGCCAAACTGCTTAACTACCTGACCAAAAAAAGCCTAGTACTATCTATAAGAAGACAACACGGTGCCTGGGTGACTCAGTTAAGCATCTGCCTTTGGCTCAGGTTGTGATCTTGGGGTCCTGGGATCGGGCTCCGTGTCAGATTCTGTACTTAGCAGGGAATCAGCTTCTCTCTCTCCCTTTGCCCCTCCCCACTCCCGCTCATTCTCTTTCTCTCTCTTTCTCTCTCTCCCCCTCTCTCAAATAAATAAATAAATAAAATATTTTTAAAAACCAATTTTCAAAAAGGCAACAAACCCACACAATAAATATTTCAGTAACACGGTGTTCAGCATCCAGTAAAAAATTACTAGACATGTGAAGAAATAGTAAATGAGACCCATGAACCTACAACCTAGAAAGAAAAATCAGTCAATGGAATTAGAAACAGAAATGACATCATTTGTGGAATCAGCAAAGACTTTAAAACAGCTATTATAAATATGCTCAGTGTTTAAAATGAACCATGAACATAAGGTATAGAGAAATGGAAGATATAAAAAAAAAAAAGAACCAAATGAAACTCTAAAGCTTAAAAGTATAACATGTGGAAACAGATGGGGGGGAAAATCACTAGATGGGCTTGACACCGGTTTAGATACTGCAGAAGAAGAGATCAATGAACTTGAAGAAATAGAAATAGAAACAACCAAAAATAAAATACAGATAGGAAAAAAAAGACTGAATAAAATTAACAATTCAGAGACCTGTGGGGCGATAACAAATCATCTACTGTATAGTTGGATCCCAGAGGAGGGTGAGAGAAAAAAATGTTTGAAGATAAAAAGGCTGAACATTTTCTAAATTTGACAAAAATCATAAACACACAACTCCAAGAAACTCAGTAAACCCCAAGCAAGAATATACTCCAAAGCATACCCTATGGTTTGTGGCATTAGCACCTATCATTGCTCAGTGCCTGACCTGGTTTATTAACTGAGTGTGCAGTTGGCCTGCAATGTCATGCCCAACCTCACTAGATGGACAAAGACAGACACCAGAGAACTTGCCAGGTGCATGGTCTGAGGGCCAATGTTGGGAGCTGGTAACAGAATTCACAATAAGGAGATCAGAAATTTAAAAAACTAGTACCAATTCAAGTTGAGGACAAGATGATCCAAAAAAAAAAAAAAACAAAAACAAGGTAATAAGCAGAGGAGGATTAAATCATTGGGAAGCACAGCTAAATTTCCTGAACCAAATGGATTTGCTAGTTTTTAAGCAGGCTGGGCTCTTGTGTGGCAGCTTATGGTCATAAGCATCAAAAAGGTTCTTCCTCTCTTCTAATGAAAGCAGGGCTGTACAATATTCTATGTGACTCAAAGTTTTAGGTAGAAATCACTAAATTTCTAAGGACAGAGGCACCAATTAACACATCACTTCTAAATACAAAAGTCTCCTTATGGGTATCTTATACCTGAGAGTTCTTGGACAGAAGGGTACGTTCTTTGTACTTAGGACAGACTAAGGCATTTTATATTTAAGAGGGAGAATTAGAATTTGTGCAAAGAGGTGATGAGTAGCTAATCTTTAGACACTCAGAAGGAATATGATAGGATGTTAAGTTTCACCTGGTATCTAGATTGGAACCTAAAAATTAGAGACTCATATTTTTATATATATGACATTTTGTTGATTTCAAAAGAATCCATTTCTTTATAGAACAGATGAAATAAACATAAAAACAAAATAAAATTTTGTTTACATACTTGAAGATTTATTTTGGGAAAAACATAATCAAATTAAGATGATAGTGTATAAGCTTTCGCAAACTAATTTTTTTCAGTCGTGAAATTTTTCCTGCTCACTCAATAAATATGCATTTATTTTCCTCACAAAATTAGGATCATGCTGTTTATATTCCTTTTTTAGTCACTTTTTTAACTTAATAATATATCATAAATATTTTCCCATATCATTCAATCTTTCATTCATTGGCTCAAAAAAAATCAATAAATACTATAGGATAGTTTTGCTTCATTTTTTATTATGGTTATGTCTCTTTTTTCTTATGATACTGGCTAATTATAATGGCAAGCATCTCTGTCTTGTTCATGGCCTTAATGAGCATGCCCCAACATTCACTTATAAGTATAGTGCTGGCTGCCAGTTTGAAACAGACATTCTTTATCATTGTAGTTGTCTATTTCTAGGTTGCCAGGAAGTTTGTTTGTTTGTTTGTTTGTTTATTATTTTTGAATCAGAAATGAATGTTAAATTCTGTCAAATTCCTCTTTGGCACCAATTAGGAGGTAGATTGTGGGTGAGAACTAGAGTTGGGAATACCAGTTGAAGAACTATTTCATTGGTCCATATCAGAGGAATGAGACCTAAAGCAACAGATGTGGAAAGGGAAGAGGAGATCTTTTATAAACACAGCAAAGGAAGTTAAGGAAAGAAAGAGGCAGAGATATCTGGAGATTTTGAGCTGGTTTCCTGGAACGCCAACTCCAGAAGAAGCAGAGGAGGAGTAGCATGTGACAGAGGAAAATACTGTTTTGTTTGAATAGTGAGATACCTGAGATATTCATATGGAGGTGCCCAGCAGGCAGATGAAAATCCAAGTCTTCAAGAACAAGAAAGAAGAAAACCTAGATTCAAAACTCACCTGCAGAGTTACATCAAGGTCACAAGAGGATGTGACCTGGCCAAGGGGAGAGCACACAGGGTGAGAAGCACTAAATTTGAGGAATGGGGGCTTTTAAAGAAGCTCTTGGTGACTCCTTGGTGGTTACTGTGTTCGTTTCCTAAAAGCTTAACTGTTGCTTAACAGAAACAGAGAAGAGAAAAAATAGCTTGGTTGGGGTTTAGGGAGTCTCTAAAATACAAAAAAGTTTTTTCTTTTAAATAAGACAGAATGATAATGATCTACATAAAACAGGAAGAGGGGAGAATGCATTGAGAGTTTACATTGGATGACTGATCTTTTCCATAAGGTAGGCAATGGGATTTTATGCTGAAAGGAGGGGCATGAGGGTAAGTTTGAGGTGTGAGCAAAGTGAGCATAAGAAAAGCTGTGGTGGTAGGTTTGTAGGGAATTGACTGAAAATGAAATAAAAACTTACAAATTCTGGAAACTCAATAGTGCAAAGCAATAGTGTTGGAGGTTCAATCAGCTTCCACCCCTTAACTTTTTCCAGTAGTGCTCAGCAATTTGGAATTCAGAAGAGTGATGGGAAGCCATGGAATGTAAAAATGGGTTAAGTAGGGAACTGCAGGAATACATTGCTGGAATTCATGTGGAGATAGAGAAACAAGGACAGAGTCTCAGTAGGAAACAGTCAATTACCCAAACACCCTTTTCCAAAGTGTTTTATGGAACACTAGACCTGTAAAACATGTTTCATTAAAAAAAAAAAAAAGCTTTTGTCAAATTATTGTGGGAAACCTTTGAGTTTCAGAAGAGACATTAACATTTAAAGGGCCTAGGACTTCCTAAGCTTACTTGACCTTGGATACTTTTTTGCAGAACTCAGATCAACAGCACTTACAGGTATTTATGTTAGTGAGAATAAGCTAGGTGGTAACAAGTCAATCTCAAAATCCAGTTGCCGAACACAGCCAGTGTGGGTCCAAATAGCCACTCAGGATCTCAATCTAATGGAGATTCCAATACTCTGTGACCATCTCAAACACGCTACTCCAAGATTTGCTATGGCTAAGGAAGAAAGCATATGGAGACGTGCTCATTCTTCGTGCTCAGACCTAAAGTGGTACACATTACTTCTGCTGACCACTCATGGGTCATAATGGGTCATATGGCCCCACTCAAGTGTAAGGGACTGGGAAATATAAGAGGGAGGGGAAGAAGGAAGAAGCTGCCCCCAGCAGCTTTATTTATTGAAATACTCTTCTGTTTTCAGCATTTTGCTAGGTGCTTGTGTGATATGCATGATGTCATGTAATTCCCACAACAACGCTATCAGTAAGGTGGTTCATTATCCCTATTTTCTGAATCAGAAATTCAAAACTTGAAAACGTTAGCTGATTTGTCCAAGGTCGCAGAGAAGTAAGTAAAGGAAGCTAGCTAGACTCAGACCATCCCCTCTAGGATGGCGAAGCCCATACTGATCACCATTGTGCTCTTCTCTCCCATCCTTCTGTGTTTTTGATGGCCAGGCCCTTTTACTCACAACTTCTTATTTCATCCTCAACAATGCTTCCAAGATATCCACCTGCGCTTTTGTTTCTAATGAAGAAAAGAGGGGATTTGAACCCAGTTCTCTTTGACTCTCAAAGCCCCTGTTCATGCACTTTCTCAGACCTCTTTCTCTACTATTTTGATCACTGCATATGGATCATTTGGCCTTCCTTTGGCTGGATTTGGTTTACACACAATATTCTGGACAGACCTACAGATGTACCTTTGTTTCATTGGCACTGAGATGATGGTTACAGCTTTTTCTAGATCTTCTTAGGTTGATCTCTGGATCTGTTGATTGCAAAATCTTTACATTGGAAGACTTGAAGTCTTATACCTTGAAATGCCTCCCCTCTAAATTATACATTGCTTCGTGCATGCTGCCTCTTTCTCTGGGAGTATCACGAGGTTTTCCTAGTAGTTTTCCCTTATAAGCTTGGTATTCATGACTCAGGAAATCTCATGTCTACTGCAAATTGGAATATTTAAACATATACAGCTAAGACTCAAAAGAAACTGTCTTTGAGGAAGAAAATCTCAGGAGTAATAGGATCCCAGCTGTGTGGCTCCTCTGGGTTCAAATTAAAGAGTCCATGAAAGCATCCTTCAGAGTTCCCCAGGCACAGTGGGCTCAGCAAAGAGTTTGAAGACCCATCTGGTTGATTTCGCAAGTGGCTAGTGAGCCCAGCAGCTTTGCTTTCAGGTAACTTAAAAGATTGAATAGTCTCAGGCAGAGAGCCTCAATGACTCTGGGGAACTGGGAGCAGTGATAGTAAGAGTGGAGGGTTAGTCTTGCCTCTCTAAGAGGTCAGGGAACAGCAAACAAGAAATCCATACTGGGCAATCAGTTCACATGCCAAATGATGCCATCGATGTGAATGTCAGGATTATACCAAAAACCTATAAATCAGTGGCTTAAACAATATAGAATTTTATGTGCTTATTTGTTTTGTGTCCCATGTAAAAGTAGTCCAAAGGTCGGCAATCCATGGCTAAAATGCTGGTTCTGCGATGTCACCAGTGACCTTGACTGTCCCTAGCTTTCTGCTCCCGGCTGATGGCATTCATCCATGGCTACAGAATGGCTGCTACAGCTGCAGTCCGTGTTCCTGGCTGCAAGAAGGAAGAGCAGAGGGCAGACACAGTGACTTCTGCTTAAATCTCATTAACCACTCCTAACCACAAGGGAGACTGGGAAATGCAATTTCTCAACTGGATACCTTGTGGCCTTCCAAAACTTCAGATACTGAAGAGGAAAGGGGAAATGGGTGTTAGGTCCTTCAATATTGTGACTGAACCACAAGGAATCCAATAAAATGCACACACTTACAGGCAAGTCTTGGAGGCCAGTCAGTCTAGACTGCATGGATGTTTATTTTCACTGTGATAGTTGTGGTCTGGGAAGCAGTCTAGACCCCCAGCCCTTACCACACACTGCCACCATAGCAGACATCATCACTGTCCCTGACAATCCTGACCAGTTGGCAGAAGTCTGTAGACTGAGGTTGGACTGATGCTGCAAGATGTTTCATCACCACTTTCTGCCTGGGTTCACTCTTTGAATCTTTTAGAGCCAGTTAGCTTAATCCTAGAACCAGCAAGTGGTCGTCTTTGAATCTGAAAGCATGATGCTCACCCACACCCAAGGGTAACACTGAGGATGTTTCTCTTCTATCTGTTGTACCCTTTAGTAGGGACACCCTGACCACTGAAGAACAACGATTAGACCCCTCCCATCCCCAGAGCTTCCAACAGTAGACCTTTCATCCAGGATTTTATATCCAATGCCCAGAAGTTTGTTACTAGAGATGATAAATGCCAACAGGGCTAAAGTCGGTGCTGAAAATCAGGTGGAGCTGGAGGAAAAAACACGACTTATTAATCAAATGTTGGAATTATCAACACACACTTGAAGATCTGGCAGCAAGTGTAGATGCAATGACGGCAGAAAATCTGAAGCTAAAATCAGAAAACCAAGTTCTTGGACAATATATAGAAAACCTCATGTCAGTTCCTAGTGTTTTTCAAACAACCGACTCAGAAAGCCAAAGAAAGTAAAGGATTGACATCCCTTCTGTTTTATGGAATAGCTGCTGATTTTTTTTCTTTAAAACTTGGATAGACTTAAAAAGTTACAGTACTTTTGTTTGTGGCTTAATTGAATATTTATGAAGATAATATCAGATCTAGGGAAAACTAAGAGCATAACAGAAGACTTCTGTGAGTTTGTATGATATATGTTAGTCTATGTAAACATGCAAATGTATTGTAGAGACTTTATAATTAGAAATGCATGTATTTATGAAACTTGAAAGTGAATGTTTTATCAAATGTGTTTTGATTTATAGGTTTAGCACTTTCCTCTACCATAGGTGTGGCAAGAGATACAAGAAAATAGCCATTGTGTTGTGAAAAGTGACCAAAATCATTTACTAAATGTACAACTGTATATAGCCTGCCCACCATGTTATGCCTCATCTCCATTTGCTTCTTCCTTTCCATTTCTCTTCCCCTAAGGAAAAAATTGGTTTCACATTTGTAGAAGTAATTTTAATATTTAATTATCTGTGAGAGTGCCCTAAGCTCGAATTGTTGAAACTTAACCAAAATAAGATAGTTTCACAGTTAGGACTTGCCTTCATATTAAGATAGGATTGTTGGGTTCTCTTTATTCAATTGAAAACAGAGGCTATACATATGAAGACTTTTCTTTGCCACTGAATTGTCAAATTGGAAAGGTTTGTTGATTAAACACTTCCTTTTGCACAAAATAACCCACTTGGTATCTAAAAAGATGAGCTCTGATTATATTTTTGTAATAGGAAATTCTGAGAAAAATGGAAATAGGATGGGAAGAGTACTTGGCATACAGTAGTAACCAACTCCAAATATTCTAACTCCAGATTTGCATGATCTCTGGCACAGATTAGATCATTTGGGGTATATATATATATATATATATATATATATATATATATATATATAATGATTAAATGTGACAAACCTTATGTCAACCACATCTAGAAGAGAATAGCTACCAAGAGTTCAATCTCAAGGTTTATTTGAAGTCCCCAGCAGATCGACTTTTGCAAAATTCCTTTACAGTGTATTAGTATCAAAATCATGAATAAAATGCATGCATACTAGCTGATACTTTCTTAGTATTTTCTCTCACCATTTCTCCCAGAATTTTCTGTTAACCTAACTACTTGGTTTGTAGAGTTTAGTTACTCTTTGACACTTTCTAAAAATTTAGTTTGTAGATTCATTTGGTAAGAAATTTAGCATCAGACATTATGTTAAAATGTTAAATTGGGTGAGAGATCCACTAATATCATTTTGGTTACTAGACTGCAGCTACTTTTAATCATGGAATAATCTTATGCTTGTATTGATGTAAGATTCGATGAATGACATCAGCTGTACAAATAGAATAGTTATCCTGCAAACATTTTGCATCCCTTTTGTGACCTAATTTACAAACATTTAAAATTGTGTTATAATTGTGCTTTGCTGTTTAATGAAAAACTATTTCAGAGAAAAAAAAGAAAGAAAAGAAAAACAATGATTAAGTACCAGTATGTACCAGGCACTGAGCTTGGTGTGGAGTTAACAAAGATGAAGGGCATTTCTCTTCTTGGGAATTCAGAGACTAGTGGAAACAAGGAAGTACACAAAGAAATTGCAATGTGATGTGGGAGGGCTACAGTAGATGAAGCCCGGGGATACCGAGAGAGTCTCTGCACACCACTTGTCTTATTCCACGGGGACTACATTAAAGAAAATCACAGACCGGGTGGTTTATAAACAACAGGAACTTGTTTCTCAGTTCTGGAGGCTAAAAGTCCAAGCTCAAGATGCCAGCAGATTTGGAGTCTGACAAGAGCCTGCTTCCTGGTTCATAGATGGCCATCTTCTCCCTGGGTCTTCCCATGGCAGAAAGGGCAGGGGTCTCTGGGTGTCTCTTTTATAAGGGCTCCACCATCTTGACCCAATCACCCCCCCAAAGACCTCATATGATCACCTTGGGGCTTATAGGATTTCCGCATACAATTTTGGGGCACATTAACATTCAGATCACAGCAGTGATGGATTCTAAGCTTTAGAACACATAAGAGCACCTGGGCAGCTTATAAAAGTGCAGGTTCCTACTATGGTCACAGGGGTTCTGACATTATACATTGGAAAGCTAGATCTCCAGGTTTGCCTAACAATCTACTCTCTTCTTTTCCCCCACAAAAAATCCCAGATAATGCTGACACAGTAGTGGATCCCACTCTGAGAAATCCTGCTCTATAGGGTGAGGTGGGATGAATATGCTGGAGAAAGAAGGCTCAGAGGCAGATTTATGAACTAATAAGGCACTCTAGGTGGAGGGGACAGCTCAGGTGCTGGCAGAGTCTGATTTGTCTAAGAAAAATAAGACGTAGAGACTAGAACGTGAGCCTGGAGAGCTTCAGGATGTGCCAGCTACAAAGATGTTGGAGCCAGACTGTATTTAAAGCACGTCACACAACGAAGTTTAGACATTTTTCCTTCTGTAAGACAAAGCTATAAGTTGGGGAGCCAGGAGCCTGAGCTCTGGGTTTCCCTGTGAAAGGCTGGCCAAGGTACCCTTGACTTGGCCTAGACTGACCACACATCTGTCCCAGCACCTCTGCTGCCCCTCATTCTCAGCTGCCCTGCCTACCACTCTCTGCCCTTCGCTCCTCTGAGAGTGGGTGTGTTCTATTGGGTGTCTCTGGCTCAGTTACCTCTCAGTTTCTCCTTATGTTTCTAATACTTGATAATCTAATGTCTAACAGTTTCTCCAGTTTTGGCCTGGCTGCCTCTGACAAGCCAGATTAACCTGCCTCAAAGTGGAGACGAGAGCTGTCCTCTCCATGGAGCCAAAGGGGGAGGCATGAGCTCCCCAGCCTGGACCAGTCATTGCTCATCACTCTACTCCAGCTCTCTTATTGCTAAGCCAGAACAGTGGCCAGTGTTCCTCCAACCGGGATGATGCACACTTTCTGGAAGATTTGAACACTTTCCAAATAATACTTAGGCAAGGGATAGTTATAAAGGTATCAATGTCCACAGGTACTCTTTGCTAATATTGATCTGCTTGAAATGAGCCTATGCTTAGAATATACCTTCCTCGCTTACAAAATAAAGATATATCCCTTGTCCATCCCAAATCTTGTTTTGGTTCTTTACTGTAAGAGGGCACCTGAAACAATGGGATAAATTTAAATTAATGATAAACCAAGTCCCTTCAAGCTCACAAGGCTTTGTGTCCCTCCTTGTCATATATATATTTCTACAAGAAGGGCATGTTGGCCCATAGGGGCTCATAATTCAGAATATCCAAAGTAGCATAAGCTTGTGATGTTGATCCTTTAAAATGTAATTTTTGCAGGACTATTGGATTTTCCAAAATACGATAAATCAAACACATAAAGAAAAACTTCACGTGATATCTTTCAGATATATCATGCTTTATTCAATAAAGTAATGAAAATTTGTTTTATCCAATAATACAAAATATGTATTCAAATTATAGTCAATCCTCATTTTATTTCAACATATAAAATAGTTAACATTTCCTAACTCCTATTAATAAAACTTACTTTTAAAATGTGTGAAAAGGGGGCACCTAGGTAGTTCAGTTGGTTAAGTATCTGCCTTCAGTTCAGGTCATGATTCCAGGGTCCTGGGATTGAGCCCCACATCGGGCTGGCTCCCTTCTCAATGGGGGGTCTGCTTCTCCCTCTCTCTCTCTCTCTCCCAATGCCCCTCCTCACCACTCATTCCCTCTTTCTCTTAAATAAACTTTTAAATGTGTGAAAATTTTTAGATGTCAATTTAAAAACACATGAATGAGCGCATAGATTTTCAAAATTCTTTTACATGGCACATAGGCCAATATTTGAAGATACTGGAGTAGGACACTTTCCATCAAAGATCACGGTTGTTATTATATTTCAAAGTGCACTGAGTTTCTACTGTATGCCAGTCACAGTGTGCCTCCTTTGAAATAAGTATGTCTCTCTGTGGCCAAGAAAATGCTCCATCTCCTGGTGGTGGGTTACCTGGTCTCAAAGAGCTCTACTGTCAGCCTTTCACACAGAAATATGTGCATCAAACTCCAGGGCCAGAAGTTGTAAGGCACACAGAAGGTCACCCTGAAAAGGCAGTAGGCTCACCCAGTCATACATTTTGGGTCTCACGTGCTCTGGTGTCCAGGTGCATGAAAGAAATGGCAACATAAGATGGGCCACGCTCCACGCTGCCATCTCCAACGTGGGGTGATCTGGAGGGTGATCCCTGGAGGTGATCCACCAGGGATCCAGAGAGCCAGGACACAACAGGGCACACACAAAGTTCACAAGTAATAAAATATGCATACAGGCTGGGGTTGGTGCTCGGATGTGTCATCCCACAGGTGTGCGAGACACAGAAGGTGTGGATCAGGCCCACAAGCCAGCTATGGGGCAATGTGGGGCGTCATTCACAAAGCCACCATGGATACAGCTGGGCTTGAGTGGAACTTTGAATGATGGATAGGATGTGGGTAACTGGGGAGAGGCAGGGAAGGTGCCCAATCATAATCAGTCAGGCAGACATATGGGGCAGCTGGTCTGTGCTCAGCATGGCTCAGGACCCTGAGGAACTGGGGAAGGTGGGTAGAGATTTGACTGGGGAGCCCAGGCGCAACAAGGGAGTTCAGGCGCAAACTCTGGGAAAATTCAGGTCTCGCTGCAAGGAAGAATGTGACCAAGGCCTGTGTCCCTGGTACAGCAAAGCACCCCAGGAATTTGGAAGTGGGAAAGTTCCCAGTGGATCTTATGGGTTAGAGATGAAGGGTAGCCTTGAATAGGAGAATGAGCCAAATGGGACTAGGAAGGGTAAACGGGATGTGGCCTTCAGGGAAGAGGGAGGGACATCCCAGGTAGGGAGAACAAAGGTGGCCTGGGCTTGGCATAGAACTGACCTGCTGTGTTGAGCAAACAGTTAAATGAAATGCTCAAAGACAGGGCCCGCCTGACTGCTAAAACCCTAGCTCCTCCAGTGAGCAAACATCCTCCAAGCACCTATTTGCCAGATGCTGCAAGGACCCAGAAAGAAAGACTGCTCAGCTGTGACCCTGGCTGAGGGATGGTGAGGAGGCCTAGGAAGAGGAGGTTCAGATCCCGGGGTGGGGTGGAGTGGGGTCTAAGTGGGTCTGGGGAACAGGAAGGGCTGGGGGGAGCTTGGGGCACAGTGGAGGAGTGAGAAGGGATTTGGAAAATAAGATTGCGGTTGAACGGGGAGCGTCCCTGAAGCCAAGGAGAAGCACCTGCTCTTCCTTCCCAGCGCATTTCACATGGAAGAGCTTGAAGCCATCACATGTTCTTCACTAGGGAGGTGGCTTATTGCTGGTTCGGCCCCAGGAGGACTCGAGTGACCACGGCTTGCAGGACGGGTTCGAACAGAGAGTGGAAGTCAGGGAGCCAGTTAGGGAGAGGTTACACAGCCTGCATCATTCCGTTCCTGGCCCACAGGGAGGACAAACGCATCCATGCAGTTGAGGTCAGAAAAGGCTTATACCACAGCTGGACGGATTCACCTCATGGTCACCATCGACATTCTTCCCAAGAGACAGCCTTATGCCCAGGGGTGCGGGGCAGGGGGTGCGGGTGGCCACACATAGATACAGGTCACTGGAAAGCTTATAGGAGACAATGTTAACATTCCAAAAATATGATTCGATTTTTCACACATTCGTCACAAGCCATCATCAGCTTCCTTCTCTTTGGGTCCTTTTTTGCTCTCTTTTTAAAAATGTTCAAGTTCTTATGTCAGTATGACTGTTATATCCAAAGGACTTACGGGAAACCCTAACTCCAACCACAGCTGTTAGAATTGCGCCCCATTTGCGAAGTGAGGCCCAACGGCCCAGAGAGGAAGAAACAGGGTTGGGGCCTCATCTGCCCGGTAATCAGACAATAACCCCGGACCATTTGGTGGCATTCCAGTCGGGCCCTTAGAAAGCACATGTGTTTTTACACGGCCATTCCAGGGCTCTCGGTTACAGGGAACATCTGGGATGCGTGTGTAAGGCATCTTCGCAGGGCAAGGCCCAGCGTGCAGCGGGGAGTGGTGGCAGCTGGCTGAGCTCGTGCACAGACCCCAGCCCAGGCAACAAGGTGCTTGCCGAGCAGCCTGCTCTGGGGGGCGGACCCTGTGCGCTGGCCCATTTGTTCTTACATGACTTGGAAGAGTTAGCTGCATGGGTCTGTGGCTCATGCCAGGAAGACTGATCGGTGGGATTTGTGAATGGGGGGTCAGTGAGCCTTGCACACAGGCAAACTTTGTTCTCTTCACCAGCAGCAGCCCCAACCTGGCCAGCACATGACAAATGGCAACGAGGTGACGGGAGTGGTCTTCTCCCTGGGGTAACCAACTGTGAGCTCATCCTCTTGGAGGGCGGGTGGGGAATATCATCCTCACCCATGAAGAACGGTTCATTGTTTTTGCAAACATCCGCATGTGTAATATCTTCGGTTGCCCTCCCAGCAGCCGTGCTGTAAATACAAAAATGTAATCTCATTTACACGTCAGGCAGGCAGCAAGATACGTCCGGTTGATCAAAGGCTTGGACACAGGAAGAGCCAAGATTTGTTTTCCATCCTTGTTGTGGAGCATCGGTACTTGACATGAGAAAAGTATTTAAGGCCGAGGGAGAGTTGATGTAAATCATTTAAAAACCAGAGGCTCAGGGAAGCAGATTGGGATACAGCACTACCCCCTACCCCATGGGGACACAAGCAAACAGAAACTGTTTCTACAAATGAGGGTCTGGAGCATGGGACGTTAAAAAGCAAATGCTTATCAGCAACCTTTGAAATACTCCTGGCTGTTGAAGCAGCGTTTCTGTCTCTCTCACCATTAGCTTAGATTTGATGAGCGACTTGAACCTTTTCCTTTTCCTTTTAGATGTTCAAAAATGTGTGTGCAGTCTGCAGCCATGACCATTTTCTTCTGAATGGTTCTCATCTACCTCCAGGAAAGAGAATACATGAAATCCTCGCAGAGCCAGATGGTCTGGCTTTCTCTTCGTTTGGCTAAGAACGAGACACAGCCCGTTCTGAGTCGTGGGGCATGCAAGGTGTAGCCCCATACCTGTGCCACCATCACTCTTTCCTTAAAGAGTTTCTAAGCTGCTGCAGTCAAACCAGCGTATCCAAATGCTTTCAGGCCATTTTTTTTTACTTTAAGAGATCATTGCCCATAGTGAAGATGCATTCTTTTTACTTGTTTTACTGGCACCTGTAATTCTTTCAGTGACATTTCCTAGTCTATCTCCAAAGTTGATGCCAAGTCATGATCTACCTCAATAAATAGATCATTCTGGACTCAAACTTGAGAGGGTGGGGGAGGAGGAGAAAAGGAAGTGCAGAAGGGACACATAAAATGTGAAAGTAAAAAAAAATTAGTCCATGGAATTATTAGCATGCTATTTTCATTACTCAAATACTTTCCAGATTATTGGATGCTCAGTTCAGAAATAAAAACATCTATATCAAAACATCAACAAAAATATTTATAGTCAATATATCTAAAGATTAATATTCTTAATGCATTTGAAAAAAAATTTGGGCTGATAGTTGACAAATTTTTGACCTACAAAAAAATGTCAATTGCACATGGCTCATTCTGAATACGAAAGCTTTAACAGACAAATGGGCCCAGATTATTAATAGAAAATACAAATGACTTCAAACTTGTGAAAAACTGTAACCTTACTAATAACCAAAAAAATGCAAATAAAAAGCAAAACCAATCTATTTTCAGCTATCATAAATAGCAGGGCTGCTTAGCAAGTCTTGCTGTCCAGTGCTCGGCATAAAGAAATAAGAACGGTGCTCGAGGGAATGCAAGTTGGTATAACCTTCTTGGAAAATAAATTGGCAATAATGTAACAAAAAAAAAAGTGGTTTTTTTTTTGTTTTGTTTTGTTTTTTTTTTTAATGTTCAAATCTTAGTTCTTAGTAATTCCGGCTCTGTGAATTTATCGAGCGGGGAAAGTGTTCTGTCCAAAGATGTACTTTGTAGTATTTGTAACAGTAAAAATTTGGAAGCAAACCTCATATCCAAGAATAGAGAAATTAAGCAGTAATCAGAAGCACAGAATGTAGCTTTAAACAAACTTGTCTATAAATCCCTCTTTGGCTGCTTAATAATTGTGTGATGTTACATGCATTACTAAAAGCCTGAACCTCAATATTTTTTATCAGTTTGTATCATGAAAATAATTCCTACCTTGTTGGGCTGTTGTCAGGATTAAATGAAAAAAATGTATATAAATTGCTTGAAACAGTGTCTGGAATGCAGAAAACATCAGCTTCTCTGTATTATTTGGCCATCCTCAATATTCTTCAGCTCTTGAAAGAATAAGCATAATTTGCAATAACGGGAAATTTCATATTATGTTATGTGAAAAATCAGAGCACAGAGTGAAATAGAGATCATGGTCCTGATTCTGTAATATATGCATAGAAAAAGAAAAAATAATGGATGAAATAGAAATCAAAATTTAACCGGTTGTCTGGGACTTAGAATTAGGGGCGATTTTCCTATGGGCTTTCAACTTCTGTGTCATTTCCAAGTGAGCTATAATGAGCATGCATTATTTTTATCATCGAGAAAGGATAAAATATATTTCCTAAAATACATCACCAGCCTCTGGTGTTGGCTTCCAGACAGAGCAGGTAGTTGTTTTTATCCATGGCTCCCAGGCAGGATGGAAGGGCAGCTGAGATGCAGAGACCGAGGTCCAGATGAGGAGCTGGGATCCCTGGCTTTGGGGTCCTAGATGTTCACTTAGGACCCTGCAACCCTGGCCTTCACAAGCTGTGCTGCTATGGGGAGACTATCCAGTGAGATCAACACTTCCCTGCAGAAGCCGTGGGGAAAATGCTCTCTTATTTCCTCTCAGCATGCCATGCACCACACTGGGGTCCCCATGGAGCTCTCAGTACGCTTTGGTTCTCCTCTCCTGCTGCTGGTGGAATGGAATCATTTGGACAAAATATTCTTTCAGCCTGTATCCCCTGTTATGGGCTAATTTGTGTCCCCCTAAAATTCGTATGTTGAATTCTTAGCCCCCAGTACTTCAGGATGTGACCTTATTTGGAAATAGAGCTGTTGTCAATGTAATGGGTTAAGATGAGGTCATCTGGGTGGGCCCTAACCCTATGCAACTGGTGTCCTTATAAAAGGAAATGTAGACACAGCGACATGCAGAGTGTGGACACATCCTCCACACAAGGAGGCACCGGGTGAAGGCGGAGTGACCACCATGAGCCAAGGAGCCACCAGAAGCTTGGAGAGAGGCCCAGAACAGACCCTTCCAGCATCTTCCCAGGGAGCATGGCCTTGCTGACACTCTGATCTCAGACCTCAGGTCTCTGGAAGTGTGAGGCAAGGGATTTCTGTTGTGTAAACTCCCTGGCCTCAGATTTTGTGGCACTTTGTCAGGGCAGCCCCAGCAAATGAAAATGGCCTCCTTTCCCTCAGCCCATCCTTCCTCCTTCCTTCCCTTCCAGGGACAAAAATGAAAGCCTTCCAAATCCAATGAGTGCTCTGTCATGGTCTATCGGGTGGAACGGTGCCCAGGGCCTCCCCCAGGGCCCTGTGCAATCTGTGACTCAGTGAAGTTACTCAGTGAACCAGTCACGGTCCAACCACCGCGGCTTTCTGGTCGGTCACATGTGGCGAGTCATATGTAAACCCTTCCACCTGTTGCCTAAATGCCTGTGCCTGGTAAGAATCTGCATATGCCTTCATGGAGTGGGTATTTATCCCTTATGCCATAAAAACACACACACACAAAAAAACCATTATGTGATATGAGTAAGAACAAACCTCAAGTACTGTATTTATTATACCATGAAAGTGCTGGAACGTGAAAGAGGCCCCAAAAGTGGGTTCTAACCAGTTAGAAACACGGCTCCTCTCTCTGCAGAAGTCCAGGCTGCCACGGGGCCTTGCTTGTCAGGTTCCTCTTTGTCATGGACTGAACGTTGTGTCCTCTTCAGGTTCCTATGTTGAAGTCCTACCCCAATGTGATGGTGTTGGGAGGTGGAGCCACTGGGAGACAATTAGGTTTAGATGTGGTCATTAGGGTAGGGCCCCATGATGGGATTAGTGAGTGTCCTTGGAAGAAGAGGAAGAGAGAGGGACACCTGGGTGGCTCAGCGGTGGAGCGTCTGCCATTGGTTCAGGTCATGATCCCGGATCCTGGGATCAAGTCCCATGTCGGGCTCCTCACAGAGAGCCTGCTTCTCCCTCTTTCTATGTCTCTGCCTCTCTCTGTGTGTCTCATGAACACATAAATAAAATCTTTAAAAGAGAGAGAAGAGGAAGAGAAACCAGAGCAATTTCTCTGTCATGTGAGTACACAGCAATAAGGTGACCAGCTAGTAGGACCTTAATCTTAAACTTCCCAGCCTCCCTCTGGAACAAGGAGAACTAAAGGTCTGTTGTTCAGGCTGCCCACTCTATGGTATTTTGTTGTGTGACAGCTTGAGTGACTAAGACAATCTTCTTGCCCTGTCAGCCTTTATCTTACCACTGTATCACACCCTCGGTTTCGAAAGGATTTGGTCACATTGGCATTCCACCCAGCAGGGGAGAGGAGAGAGGGAAAACACACTCTGTCCCACTGAGG
Organism: Canis lupus baileyi; assembly: GCF_048164855.1. Lineage (NCBI taxonomy): Eukaryota > Metazoa > Chordata > Mammalia > Carnivora > Canidae > Canis > Canis lupus. The sequence continues at coordinate 21,905,239 of NC_132874.1, read as the reverse complement.
CAGGCTGCACACAGCACTACACACAACACTGTCCCCTGTGCCCCCAGCCAGGAGTTGATCACATGACCATACTCAAAGCAAAGGGGACTAGAGAATACAATCTTATTTTCTGGGCAGACAGTGACCAGGCTAAAAAACTTTATTTCTTTTTCTTTTTCTTTTTCTGAGCTTTTTTTTTTTTTAAGCATAGTTGACACACCATGTTACGTTAGTTTCAGGTGTACAACATCATGATTCAACATCTCTATAAGCTATGCTCTGCTCACGAGGGTAGTTACCATCTGTCACCATACAACACGGTTACAATATCATTGACTATATTCCCTAGGCTGGACCTTTTATTCTCTTAGTTGTTCCGTAAGTGGAAGCCTGTATCTCCCACTCCCCTTCACCCATTTCGCCCATCCCCCACCAACATCCTCTCTGACAACCATCAGTGTGTTCTCTGTATTTATGGGTCTGTTTCTGCTTTTTGCTTGTTTATTTGTTTAGATCCATGTATAAGTGAAATCATATGGTATTTGTTTTTCTCTGTGTTGCTTATTTCACTCAGCATAATACCCCCAGGTCCAGCCATGCCATTGTTGCACATGGCAAGATCTTGTTCCTTCTATATCTGAGTAATATATATATATATATATATATATATATATATATATCACCTCTTCTTTACCCAATTATCCATGGATGGACACTTGGGTTGCTTCCATATCTTGGCTATTGTAAGGAATGCTATGGTAAACACAGGGGTACATGTATCTTTGCAAAGTACTGTTTCTTTGAGTAAATACTCAGTAGTGGAATTACTGGGTCATATAGTATTTCTATTTTTAATTTTTTGAGGAGCCTCCATACTGTTGTCCTTGGTGGCTGCACCAGTTTGCATTCCTGCCAACAGTGTGTGAGAGTTCCTTTTTCTCCACATCCTCATTGACACTTGTTTCTTGTCTTTTATTTTAGCCACTCAGACAGGTGTAACGTGATACCTTATTGTGTTTTTGATTTGCATTTCCCTGATGATGAGTGATGTTGAGCATTTTTTCATGTGTCTATTGGCCATCTGTATGTCCTCTTTAGAAAAATGTCTATTTGAGCCTCCTGTCCATTTTTTAATTGGATTATTTGGGTTTTTTGGAAATGTTGGATTTCTATGGGAGAAGGGAAGATGACTTTTTGGGAATAACCTCAGAAACCAAGTAGATGTTTGTAATATGACCTTTTTTTCTAGGGTGGGAGCACCTGAGAAGCACATAGCTTCCCTGGCATTGGGAGAAATCACCGAGCAATGTATTAACTGGGAGAGAAATGGAATCTTGCTCGCACTGTAGGAAATGGAGCCCCTTGGGCAGGATGAACCATTATACCTACTTTTCTCTTGCTCCTACGTTTGTAACTAATGAGCATTTGTCTCTTCTGGGATCCACCTCCAAGTTACCTGTCAGCCAAGAAACTGGCTTGTGGGTATGTTTACTTCCTTTCAGAAGACTGAGAGGGCCCGTGGCTATTCTGAGCTGGGCTGGGTCTGAACATTTGCGTAAGACAACAACTAAATTCACTGTGACCCAGGCACTGTTAGAGGCCATTGAACTCTGCCCAGAAAAGACTGAAGAAAAGCTATCTTGATGTTTTTGTGTCTTCTAGAAATTTAGTAGTGTGAAGAAAGCTCCAGGAAGGAACTCGGAAAGGAGATTCCAGTTTTCATTCTGCCAGTTTCAAGGTTGAGGTCTAGAATCCACAGCTTCCTCATCTATAAAATGAGATGCTGACATTTACTACATAAACCATTAGGTGCTTTCTAAATGCTATGAAATGGAGATTCTAAACATCCTCAAGGCAAGCGGCATGAACTGAATTCCCCTCAGGCTCGGGAAACAGTGGGCATATATGACTTAACATACTTAAGTAAAAAAAGAAACACAGGTGAACTTAACCATTTAGACAGCAAGTTTGTATTCACAGGGTGACCATGAGTAAGGTGATGACTTTATGAAGAAACTCAGATTACAAGTCACCAAGGAGGGCAACCCTCTCGGGTCCCTCCCTCTTTGGGAGCTTTGTACTATGACTCAATAAGCTTTGGTTTACTGCCCATCACTTTGTCTAGTCTACCTCTCTATTCTTTGAATCAGTGTGACCAAGAACCGCAGGCGCCGAAGGAAAAGAAATCCTGCAATGGTGATCTCAGGGTCATGAGACTGAGCCCAGTGTCAGGCTCCAGGCTCAGTGCAGAGTCAGCCTGGAATTCTCTCTCCTTCTCCCTCTGCCCCTCATGCTTGTGCACATGCTCTCTCTCTAAAATAAGTAAATTAAATTTAAATTTTAAAAATCACAAAGGAGAATAGAAGTTTTTGCCATTTAGCACAGAGCCATGAATCCAACGGACAAGGGGTTGGGTCAGGAATTACACTGTGGGGTGAGTGGAACTCAGGTATCCTTGACAATCCCACTGAATGGCTGGGAGTGACCTTCCTGAAACTTCCACCCACCACCACTGCATCACTGCCTAATCTCTGGGTCAGGTTAAGAAGTAGATTGTAACTATCATGACGAAAGGGAAAAATCAGTGTCTATGGTGAAAAAATTAAAATGGAAACCCTCATGATAAGTCATGGGTGTGACAGACACAAGAGTTTACTTAACCTCTAACTTTGTGAAAACGAGCTTTCATTTCAATATCATTCCTAAAACACTGAGGTGATAAAATGTAGGAAACACAGATGATCAACGTAACTGATAATTAAATTTTGAAAACTGTTTGGCAGGGGGAACAAATTGGGTCCTATTTTCAGAATTAGCAGCTAAAAGATGTGAATTACCTATTGATAAAAATCCACTTCATCTGAGTGTTCACCACCATAGCTCTCCCTTTGCTTTGTTTCCATTGCCATCATGTTGTTACAGCGTTGTCCATGTCCAAATAGAAATGTCTGTCAATATCAAATAAAATATATCTTTACGCTCTTTAAATTTTTCAATTACTTTCTTCAGTGTGTTTTGATTAATTTTGTACTTTCCTCCTCAGACTCCTTCCTGTTTTCTTTAAGTTCCAATCGATGATTCACCACCGTCTAGTCCTCTTCTTTTTCCGTATGTAACACAGTGCTGGCACAGAATAGGCACTCAATAAATATTTGATGAACAAATGAATCCATATCAATGCTTCTTAATATTCAGAATAAAGGCCCCTTAGGGATGTGATGAAATCAGTAGATCCTCTCTCCCAGGTAACTGGTCTCACATCATTTTGCATGACAGTTTCAGGGTTCATTGCCCATCCTCTGACCTAAGAGTTCTTCAAACCCCAGACATCACATTAAAGTGTGAGCATTTCTGAAAACACTAAAAACTATTTGCTGATACCTGGTACCTGATATAGGAAGGGAAGATGGTTTCTGATATTAAATTTATGACCCGGTAATTCAAGACACAGTTTCTCACTACTGGTCTCAGAGGCACTGTCTGTAATGAAGAAAGTCTGGAGGAATTGGAACCCGAAGCATCCACAAAACTAATTTAGCATAAATTGCCCAAAGGGAGGCCATCTCTAGGTCTCCTGCCCAGTAAACACTGTCTCTGATTGAAAGCATTGCTGGATGCTGGCATGATGCAGGCATGTGAAGGATGGGGAATGCTCCTTTTACCAGTTTAGCTCTTTCTCAATGAATACTTAAAGTGAGGCAATTTTAGCCCAGATTTGCCTTTGCTTCATGTGTCTCATTGTTATGTAAATGAGTCTTTTAACCCATAGGCTTGGACATTTGTTTGTTTGTTTTCTCCACATTAGGGATATTTGAATGTTTTGACTAATCTTGCTTTAGGGAAAGTGCTGAAAAGTAGGTCATGGTTCTTTCCCTAAATAGAGTTCAAGCAGACAGCTTCCATGCAAACTTTGGTTTCTATCTTATAAACTCAGAAGCCAGGCTTCCTGATAATAGGGGCAATACTTCAGTCTATGCCAGGATTTCTCAACCTTGATACTATTGACATTTTGGGTAGAATATTTCTTGTGCATTGTAGGATGTTTAGCAAGATCCCTGACTTCCATCCAAGATGAGTAATGTCCTCCATTCACCTCCCACTCCCCAACTCCTAGCATTGACAGTCAAAATGTCTCCATGGCTACATGTTCCCCAAGGGGCAAAATTACCCCTAGTTGAGAACCATTGGTCTACACCATGCTTGGTCTTTGAGCACCATAACTGTAAGGTTGAGAAGCACAAGATTTTAAAAGTTCTAGGAGCAAAGCCACTTCCTGGAGATTCACTATGGACAGACCACCAGTAGGTTGTTTTTTCCAAAACATACACACTTCCCACACCTGCTTAGGGTCCTCACTGAGACTATAAAAAGGGAAAGAAAAAGCAACACCTCCTTTGAGGGAGTGGCTAAAGCTTGATGGCCTGGCCATTAATTCACATGAAAATTCATCCTACTAAACTTACAACTAGTCCACAGGAGAGCTTCTCGGCAGAGGAAAGAGGGAGCCCACTGGGCTGCTTGGCAAAGGAGACACAGTCTCTTCAAGGGAAATAGCAATTTACTCCCAGAAGACACAGCACAGCAAAAGGCTTGGGCACAATTGTCATGGGACAGATGGCTCCCATTGCACTTGGAGAGAGAACACAGGTGTGCTGCCCAGAATACATATCATTTGTCAAGCATAACTATGCCAAGGACCAGCTTCCCTAGCATTTCTCAGTGGCCCACTCTAGGGACCCACTATATCATCGTTCCTGCTCCTTCCCCTACCCCTTCCCTCCTATAAAACACACACATACACTCCCAGAAAATTCAGAGAGTAAAACCAACATGCTGCCTTCCTAGAGCCTCCCATCCCAGGAGCACAGGCCCGAGGCCCTGCCAGCCTCGGAACTAAACATCCTCAGACAGGGTTCAAGACCTCCTCACAGTGCACCAAACTCAGCCCCAAATGCCAAAGGCTCGTGAGTTCTGACTTCCCACGGCACATAAAGTACCAAGTGTTTGCCCTGAAGGAAGCCAACCACCAAGGTTAGGGCCAAACCCACAAACACACAAAGATCAATATATTTTAAATCACTTTATTGAGCTCATTACTACAGGCAGCTTTATGCCAGCCCAGGGCGGTTTGCCCAGCTATCAAATCTCATAGACAAAGAGAATTCTCCTTTAACTCTGCGGTCAGGGACCCTGTGACTGCCATCCTCCTAGTCTACCTTCCTACCCAATCCCAGCTCATCTCCCCTTCCCTCTCTCCCCCTTCCCCAACTCAGATCTTTTCCTTCAGGGCCTGTTATGCAACTATGTTAATGGCATAACCAAATCCTTGTGCTGAGCAGTTATTGTGCAAGTCTGGGTAACCTGGGATAAATGTCATCCCTATATTCACGAAGCCCTATGCCAAAGCACTTTAGCAGTATCCTGTGGGGGGGGGGGGGGGATGTGCCCAAATAAAAACTGATTTTGTATTTTCCAAACAAATCGTTCAGGTTGTGGATGTTTGTCATTTCTGATTGATTTCTTTTTTTTTTTTTTTGATTGATTTCTTTATTGGCATCTGGTCCCACCACATTAACTATCTCTGACTCAAAATTTCAAGTGAATAGTGAGCTCTGAATAAGCACTTAGGTATGCTGGAGTAAATTCATCAAGATTATTTATAATGGCAAAAAAATTGGAAGCAACCAGAATGTAAAGTGGAATACAGTAAATAAATTGAATCCATATTCACACAATGGAGTACTATGAGCCATATTCATATTCTCAAAGAACACCTAATCTAATAGAAAATCTAAAAAATTCTATATTGTGGTCCCTTTATATAAAGAGAAATAAAAAGTCATAATAAGGTTTATATTTTAGGGTAGAAATGATATTCTAATGAATGGGTTTAAATTCCCCTTTCTGTACATGTCTACAGCTTTCAGATTCTTCTACTCTATGAACTGATATTACTTTTGCACTCAGAAAAGAAAAAGAAACACTATTTTAAAAAAATTTACCTGATGCGAAAGTGAGGGTAAGCAGAATTCCATGATGAGCCCCAAGATCTCCACTCCCCTAGTGCCCCTGCTCTGTGCAACCCTCTCCCATGGAGGGTTGGCTGGACTCCTGAATATCACCAATGTTGTTATGTTGTCTGGCAAAAGTGAGAATATTTTGCAGATGTAATGAAGTCTCTGGTCAGTTAGCTTTAAATTAATTGGAAGAGAGGTTATCCTGGGTGGGCCTGACCTAAGGAGACGGACCTTGTAAAGGCTGGTCTGGAGACAAGAGAACAGAAGCAGCAGAGATGCTCTCCTCCCTCCAGAGATGCTCTCTTCTCTCCAGAATCCCTGGCTCTGCAACTCAGTCAAGTCACAGGTTCTACCCATTGTGGCCGTAGATGTGACTAGAGAGCGTTTCTGAGCTCTAGAAGAGAGGACAATGGCCAAGAAGGGCACAGAGAGGGAAGAATGAATCAAAGAGAAGCCCAGCCTTTCCGCCCCTTCACTGGTCTTGAAGAAGCAAGCTGCCATCGGTTGTGCAGCAGCAAAGAACTGAACTACACCAACAAACACCTCTACTTGGCATAGGACCCTAGTCCCAGCTGTCACCTTGATTACAGCTTTGTGAGACTCTAAGTATACCTGGACTCCTGACCCATGGAAACTGAGATGATACATGTATATTATTTAAAATTATTATGTTGTGGGATCCCTGGGTGGCGCAGTGGTTTGGCGCCTGCCTTTGGCCCAGGGCGCGATCCTGGAGACCCGGGATCGAATCCCACGTCGGGCTCCCGGTGCATGGAGCCTGCTTCTCCCTCTGCCTGTGTCTCTGCCTCTCTCTCTCTCTCTCTCTCTCTGTGACTATCATAAAAAAAATTTTTTTTTAATTATTATGTTGTGACATCACACAGGAAATTCACAATAGGAAACCAATACAAATATTGTTTAGAAAATACAAAGTAAATCCAGTGCCCTCACCATGACATTGGGACCTGTAGTCATGACTGGGAGCAGCCAGGAGAGCAGGATCCTACTGAGGGTTCAGGAGGAATAAAGGGTACCATCACCTGGTTGTCTTGAAGAGAAATGGAGCAGTGCACCCTTCAGGGTCCCCACATCTCTTATTTATATACTTAACCCCATAATCTAGGCTCTCCCCCAACTCTTTATTAAAACTGTTAAAATTGCCAAAGATGCGCAAATTCCAACCTGGGATGAAGCCTGCTACCTCTCTGTGCCTACACCTGTGACTCCAAGCCTTGTTGATGGAGACAAACGCACACCTCGACAGTCACCATAAAGGCATGACCATCATCCTCAGATGGACACACAGAGCTACCCTAAACTCAGAGCCCTTTCCAATAAGTGTGTTCTCCTCCCTCAACCCCATGACTATCTCAGATCTTCTATAAACTCCTCAAAACTGCCACCCCTCCTCCTCACCCCATTCCTTACCTGGCCACCCACCCTCAGCTCCTACCTGCTTAAATTCAATTGAGAAAATGAAATCTAGCAGTTAAAAGTGCTCTCACTTTCCCATAGCTAATTTACAAAGCCGCTCAAACTGCCCCCTTCTTGTTCATTCCTCCTGCTAAAATGGAGGGAGCACTGCTCTACTTATCAATGGTCAGGCCCTCCTCAGGCGTACCTCTGTGGCACCGTATCTCATTTACACCCCACCCCACCTCAGTCAAACCTCTTTCTCCCCACCTTATTAAGATTGAGCCCTTCTCTGGTCATATTCTCTCCCATGTGATTGCTTCTATTCCTGTGGCTTTAAATACCAACTCAAATACCAATGGCTCCCAAATGTCTATCTGTGGCTCAGGCCTCACTTCTGAGTAATCTTTAAATCCTCCTGCTCCTCTGCCACTCATAACCAGAGTACCTGCTGAGCTATTGTTTCTGTCTCTAAAATGCATTTCATGTATTTGTTCATGACTTTGTTTCTCATGGCCGCAACCCTAGTACACCGCACCCTCAAATCTCTACTGAATCCTTTCTTGAACCTTCTAGATCCAGAAAGCTTCAAGGTTTGCTGCTCATTTGAATCACCTGAGAGCTTCTTAAAATTCCAGGCTGTACCCCAGAACAATTAAATCAGAATGTCTGGGATGCCGGAGACCCAGACATCAGTATTATTTTGCGCTCCCAAGGGATTCCAATCTGCAGCCATACCTGGCAAGCTGTGTTCTGACTGGGCATCCATTGCTGATCCAATCTGATTGGGCAGGATTGCACAAGCCTCCTCCCGTCCATTTTCCCTGTAAGAGCCACCGGGATGAGCCTGACACTCCCTGTTTAAAAGCCCTCAGAGACTCCTGATTTCATGAGGAATAAACTCAAATTCCTACCATGGCCACAGGCCTCAATCTGGCTCCACTCACTCCTCCCACTCACCTTATGCTGCTCTTCCTTCTCTCTCAACACCCCACACTCTCTGCCTGCCATTCCTGCAGCACACCTTGCTTCCATGTCAGAGCCCTCAGGCCCGCTCCTCCCTCTGTCTGCGGGGAAAGTAGGCTTGCTTATCCTTTGCCTCCCCAAAAAACCCTTTGCTGACCCATCACCATCTGTCCCTACCAGCTATTTTCTCCCAAAGCCCCGCACTTTTTCTCAGTACCATATCTCACCAATAGCAATCATATATGTCTGCTTCCTGGTTCATTATCCCTCTCCAATAGTTTGTGAGCTCCAGGAGAGCAGAGGCATGTGTGTTTTGTCACCACTGTATACCTAGCATGGTGGCTGGCACAAAGTAGAAATGCTCACACACACACAAAAAAAGGTGAATAGCTGAATTAAGGGGGGAACAATGGTAGAAAATGAAAACATATTTAATCCAACACAGGAGGATATTAATCTCAGACCTACAAGGACCCTTAACATCCACAAGAGATTCACTAGAGACTTTCAAAAACGCTCAGAGACTTGAGTATGGTTCTAACATGTAATTTTCTCCATTTCCTAATCTACAACATTGTTTCTCACGGGGTCTTTATGAGACCAAAATCATGCTTTGTGTTGAATGAATTATTTCAATGTGGAAGCTCACTTAATAGCTCAGGCGACTTGTTCCCACACTGACAACACACTCCCTCATATTTGCCCTTGTGCCTTTGCAAAATTACAGATTAGTACGTGCCAAGGACCTGCCTATTCATTCAAGTGCTGCCAAAACTGCAAATGTTAAATCTGAGATCACCAAGGATCCACCATATTTGATTCCTGAATCCCAGCCTCCTTTGTCCTTGCTGTTCTATCTGGAGTGACTTTCTCTCTTGTTAGCCTAGTTAACCCGAATTCTTTCTGATTCAGCTCAAAGGTCATCTCTCAAACCAACCATTCTTCACCTCCTCCCTTGCACTGGGCCTCCCCAGCAGTGCCTTCATGGATTCCCATAGGTCTTTGTGTACCACCCTCAGTGTTCATCAAACTATCTTGTCCTTATTTCCTAACTGCTCTGTCTCCCTCACTGGACTGGGAGTCATGGACGATGACTGTGACCAAATCATGTTCAACCACTGACACTTTGGAAATATATTAGTTTGCTCTAACTGTCATAACAAAATACCAAGGACTTGGGGGGCATGAGCAACAAATTTATTTGCTCAGTTCTGGAGGCTGGAATTTCAAGATCAAGGTGTCAGCAGGGTTGGTTTCTCCAGAGGCCTCTCTTCTTGCCTTATAGATGGTGTCTTCTCCCTGTGTCCTTACATGGTCTTCTTGAACACATACTCTTGGTGTCTCTGAGTGCCCACATTTCCTCTTAATGTGAGGATCCAGTCATGTTGAGTTAAGGCCCACCTAATGACCTCACTTTAACTTAATTACCTTCTTTTTAATAAATAGTTATTTTAGAGAGAGAGTGTACACATGAACAGAGGAAGGAACAGAGGAGGGAGAAGGAAGGGGAAAGAATCTCAAGTAGACTCCATACTGGGCTTAGAGCCTGACATGGGGCTTGATCCCATGACCCCAAGACCATGACCTGAGCTGAAACCAAGATTTGGAATCTTAACAGACTGAACTTCTCAGGCACCCCTAACATAATTATCTTTTTAAAAGACCCTGTCTCCAAATACAGCTGTATTCTGAAGTACGACTGGTTAGGACTTCAACATATGAATTTGGGGAGTCATAATCCAGTCCACAATAGGAAGTGATTGATTAGGAGATGTAAATAAGTGTTTCTCTTGTAATCAGAAAGAAGAGAAAAGAGGGATAGAGGATAATGGAGAATGAGAAGAGGCACAGATCTACCAATTAGTTAGACCAGTCTAATTGGTGGTTCAGTGATCTCAATCTTGGAAGTTACATGGAAGGAAGCTGGGCTTATACTACTCTCCAGGTGGCCAGATACCGTACGAAGTAGTGTCTCTGGTCTTTTAAATGCCCACCAACTACCTTGGACAAGTTATTCTGTCCCTCTGTTTCCTCATCTGCAAAACAACGATAAGAAAAGTATCCAACTAGAAGGTTGTCTGGAGGCCCAATGCATATAGATGCCTGACAAAGTATGTGATAGATACATCATCATTTACTTGCTGCAGCCCAGACACTGCTATCATTGTGGCCGCTACTACTTTGTGGCTCATTAAGCAGATAAAATAAATGGATACACATACTACAGCATATCATCTAGCTGGATTTTTGAAAGGACGTCTTCAGTGCTTGGTAAAATAGAAACGTTATTAACTTGCTATGATTTAGAAATGCACACCACAAAATAGTTGCTGGAAAAAGTTTTAAATCCACATTAGGGGATCCCTGGGTGGCTCAGAGGTTCAGCTCCTGCCTTTGGCCCAGGGCATGATCCTAGAATCCCGGGACTGAGTCCCGCGTCGGGCTCCCTGCATGGAGCCTGCTTCTCCCTCTGCCTGTGTCTCTGCCTTTCTCTCTCTCTCTTTCTATGTCTATCATGAATAAATAAATAAAATCTAAAAAAAAAATCCACATTAAAAGTCAAATATTAGGAAAAGAGCAAAGAAGAAAACCACTATTGAAAGCTACTCCTTTCCACCAGTTGACCTTTCCTCGTACACATATTCCTCTATGAGAGCTGAGATAACAGAGCCACTCTGGAACTTTCCTTCCCTGCTGGTCTGTAGAGGAAAGGCAGTACCTGCGAAGGCTTGATTTGCCACAGCTAAAGCCATCTTAAGCCTCCTCGGGAACCCTGGTGGCACAGATGGTGTTCTCATGCTGTTGATGTCCCCTTCTGGACTCATGATTTCTCCCTTTAAAATAACTACTTCTAGTGTTAGAGGGATCAGCAGCATTGCAGCTCATGTGACAGAAGCTGTCATTATCACATGCACAGAGCGGTAGGCCACTATGTGTGGCCTCGGCCAAAGGTGCATGCTCACCCTCACCTTGGTCACCCGAGGGCAGCCGTGAAATATCCCTTTCCTGAGGAACAGGTGGGGAATATTTCCCATCTGCTGGCTGTGCTCAGGGAGAGGACCTCAGAACAACCATGGGAAGGGAATCCCTATTTCTGTGGCTCAGCCAAGTCACAGGTTCTGCCCTTGTCCCATCCTAGGAATGGCTGGAAGAGCCTTCTTGGGGGAAGTGGGGACCAAAAGGCCAAGAAGGGCACACAGAGAGAGAAGAATGAATCACCAGGAGGCCTAACCTTTCTGTACCTTCACTAACCCCCCAGATTAGTAACTCATCTGATGCTGCCCACTGACCTACCCTGAAAGGGATGGACTCACAGAGAGGTAGGTGACAGCAGCCTCAGGCCACTAGTCAGGGGAACCTGAAAGTGTCCTTCCCCTGACTAACACTCCTGCCATTAAAACCTCACAAGGCACTGAGGCCCTAAGGTTCACTGTCCAGACTGTGATGCCAGACCACGGGAGTGTGAGGTCCAGGTGCTGCACGTACCAGCCACCCAAATTAGCATGTCTCCCTACCTCCTGACACCTGCTGTTGTCATCTGTGCTCTGTGTTGAAAATCACTTACTTCATTGGTTTGTGAGGTTAAAATGATGAGGATGAAAAGAGCTGATTATGCAAAGCACTTGGAATCTTCTTGGGACACAGTAAATGGCATCAGGTGTCATGGCCTTTGGGCGTTGTCCTAGTCAAATACCATAGACTGGGTGGTTTAGGCAATAGCAATTAATTTCTCTCAATTCTGGAGGCTGGGAAGTAAGAGCAAAGCTCCAGTCAGTTAAGTTCCTGGCGAAGACTCTTTCTGGATTGTAGATGGCCACCTTCTCGTGTGCGCTCACACGGTGCAGAGAGAAAGGGCTCGGATCTTTTCCTCTGCTTCTATGAGCACAGCTCTGTCAAAGTAGGGTCCCTCCCTCATGACCTCATTTGAACTTGCTTCCCAGGGACCCCACCTCCAAATATCTTCATACTGAGGGCTAGGGCTTCAAGATACGAATTTGGGGGCAAGGCGACACAAGTATGCAGACCAAAGCAGGCCAATTGCATTTGCCCCTGGTTAGGGCTTATATTCCCCAGAGAGATAACCTCTTCGGTCTGCAGCAGGATTGATCTTCTCTGATTACCACATTCATGATAATCAATTGCTAGACACCTTCTTTTGATGAGAGCACTTTCTCAGGCTCCATCACCAGGCCCCTGCTTTGAAATGTCCCTCTTTCTCGTTTCCGTGGTTCCTGTCTTGGTGGTTTATGCTTGGAATCTCTCTGGCCTTGGCCCCTCTCTAAGAACAATGTGCTCAGCTTGTCACTTGATTTCACTTCTGAGATCCTGCCTCTTGAGTGGACCCTTTTGCTCTGTGCTCTGCAGCATGGATAACTTGTGAGCTCCATGGTGGATACACCACTGGCTTGGTTGGGGGGACTCTGACAGCCAGAGAGCTGGGACCTGAAGTGAGTAGGACATGGGATGGGGTCAGTGGTAATTGGCAGGTAGGGAGATAGGAAAAGATGTGGGCTTAGTTTTAGGTCTGTGTTATAGAGAAATAAAGACCGCCTAAAAGAAGGCATAAGGAAATATGATAATAAAAATAAGGAGATATTAAATAATGCAGCTTTTTATAATTTCTCTCCTCCAAACTGAGTTTAGGTATACTCAGAGATTCACATCCAGGCCCCTTCTAGCAGGTAGGCAATGCATATTGCCTTTTTACAGATGAGCACTCGAGATTGGGCAAAGTAGGGGCCACTCTTCCTCCTGGGACTCAGGCCTTTAATTTCTGGAGCTCAGCAAGGAGGGAGCCATGCATATGTACAGTGTAAGGGCAGGTGCCCCCTCTGTGCCTGCCTGGTCTGTCTCTTGCAATGTAGCCTCTAATAGCTCATGTTCTCTCCCAGGCCTGCCTTCCTTTCACTTAGCTGGCGCCCAGAACCTGACTGCTCCACTCGACTCATAGTCCTAGGAATCCACGGATCCAGAGTATGCTGAGAAATGACTGGAATTTGCATGGCATTTGTTCTGGTACTCCTCAGTCAGCTGCAGCTGATAACCAGAGACCCCAGCCTACTTCATGGAGATGCAGTGAACAAAAAAGGTCCTAGAGAACGCCGTTCACACCCATGTGCTCACACACATGCTCACAGTGTTGTAAGTGAATCGAGTTGTGTTCCTTATCTCTGCGATGGTTTTGCAGTTGCATACTCCCTGCCCTCCCTCTGCCTGCCTATTCATGGATAAACCAGGGAAGAAGGCACAGTTCACTACTTAATGGGCTGCAATTGTACTTCCAGATCCAAGGGAAGTGTGCCCTTGTATTTCTGTGCTTGCAGACAGAGTACTGTCTCCCGCCACCCGTTGTCTTATTCACTGTGGAGATGACCACACACACACACACACACACACACACCGCTGGTTTCTTTGTGGTGACACGCATGTCAGTTTATTAAATGTGAAATGGAGGGAGGGATAGGGAACATTTTATTCTTAACGCATGAATGGTGGAAGCTCATTTTATATCCCCCCGAATCCTGATTATAGGATTCTTAGTGGAGACAAAACAATGGTTTCCAAATTAAGGACTCGGCAGTAATTGCCCTCAGTAGAAAAATTTGGGGCTTCAGAAGATGAAGAAGCAGGAGGAGGAGGTGGAGGAGAAGGAAGAAAAAGAGGGAAAACAGAGAGGTGGGAAAAGAAAGAGGGTCAGGAGAACATGGACTGAAGCATTCAGGTAGCTGGAGACATGGGCTGGAAGAAGTCGGAGACTTCTCGAAAATGGCAGGCCCCTGGCAGTAGCGAGAGCCCGAGGTGCCGCACTCGCGAGCTGTCCCAGGTGCTGGAGGAGTGAGAGGGGAGCTGTGATCTGTGGGATCCTCCTGCCAGGGGAACACGGTGTGCATTCCACATGATGGCCTGATGGAGGGGGGCTGGCCACTGAGGCCACAGCGCTCAGGACCTGCAACTCAGGACCACCCCCCCTCACCCCTCACCCCCAGCTCCTGCTGCCTGTTCATCCCACAGTGACAGGGGCAAGCACGTCTGGCTCTCGGCTGTAGCGAAGATGGAGACAACCTCATTCTTGCTGGTGGGTCCCAGGGCTGTGCTGGAAAGTTCACTTGAAAGAAACATGATCTGAGAGGAAAAAAGCACCAAGGAAGGAAAGAAACCCTCCTTCTCTCCACTGATCACTTCCTTAGATCATCTGCGCACTTGCCACAGGGATTTTTCCCTGGCAGGTTTGAGGGTGAAAGGGGAAATGGATGGGATCCTACCTGGACTACAGCTACTGGAGCAGAAGAACCCCCCCCACCTCTACGCCTCCCCAAACCTCCCCATCCATCCTCCACAGTAAGACATTCCCTTCTTCTCTCTCTCTCTCCATCTCTGTCTTTCCCTCTGTCTCTCCTTGCCTCTGTTTCTTCTCTTTCTCAGTTTCTCACTTTTTTCTATCTCTCTTTCTCTTTGTCTCTGTCTCTCTCCCCTTCTTATATAAATGATGCTACTATAATTCAAGAGACAGGAGACCCCCTCCCCAGACTGCTGGCTAGCTGGCTGGCTGTTCAGATGTTGCTCTCCTCTATCCTCCATGCTGTGCCGAGCACTAATTGAAACCCCTGAAGAGCTGAGCTGGCCTTATAATGCAACGACTATTTGAGGAGATGCATCATCTTTTAGCATTTTAAATAGGTTGATCTGTGTCAATACATGAAGAGAACAGTCACTCTTGTCCTTTCAGAAGGAAAATGTGGTTATATTTCACTGGCAAGCTGCCCCACTGGCAGCTTGGACATCAGTGTGACTCAGTGATTCATGCAAGTCATGCCAGTCACAGCGCTGGGGACAGGCACAGCCATACCCTATTTCCAGGTTCAGGCACACCAATCCTTAAACCACAGAAACAGACAAAATGGCCCCAGGGCAGAAGGAGAAGGGTCCTAAAAAAGGCTATCCCTCAGGTCTCTGACTCTCTCTCAGTGATGATGATGGGACAATGAAGGAGGGCTCTGGTGGGATGAGAGTCCAGCCCAGAGAAGCAGCAAGACTCTTCACCCTTCAGGAATCTACCTGGATACTGCTAGCTGGCCAGTTCATTTCCCAACGGGGAGGAAATGCTTCTGGGTAAGAGTGTGGCCAACTCCAGGACCCTTCCCCGGGGTAGATTCTACTGGTCTCATCATTTAGGAAAACATGTTTTCTAAAAAGGGCAAACAGCAAGATTCCTACTCCAACTATCACTCTTTTTGCCATCAGGGATGGTCATTAGGCAGAGAGAACTTGGGGACAGGATCCCTGCAGGTGTGGATTGGTTTCCCTAGGAGTTATAAGTGTAGCATGGAGCTGTTGTAGCTCAGCAATGAGGACCCACTAGAAATCACCCCTATTTCCAGGCTAGAGACCTGACACCCCAGCTTCCAGCACTACCTGGGCTGACCACACTCTCCTGGTTGTCACCCACTGAAGCTGGAGCTTAAGGAAAGGGGAGACTGGAGGAAAGGGGTGACTATATGCAGCTACCTCTGAGTATAACCACAATGCCTCCATGCCTTTTCATCCTGTTGGATACTGGGCAATAAAAGGGAGCCAGGGCATCTAAACATGCTCACAAAATGCTTCCATGTAAATCCATCAGTGGGAAACCCTTCTGACCTATGTGTTCTTTACCAGGACAAAAGCTGAGATTATAAAGTGCCTTCAGCTTTGTGTCCTTGGCTTGATCAGATCCCCTCTGAATTGAGGCACCATTAGTGAGGAGTAGGGAGTAGAGAGAAAAGGTCCTTGGGGAAAGCTACACCTTAGGAGAGAGTAGGCCCCTGGTTTACCAAGAGTCTGGACCCCTGGGACCAAGGGAGGCGAGGGACAGGTAGGAGGGCCCAAACCACCAAGGGCTCCAGTGGTGGCTAGGATGTTACCCTGAGAAGCTTGCCTTAGAGAGTTCTGCTCACAAAGCCAGCAACACCAGGCCTAGTTTGAGGGTGGCACACTTCAACCTACCCTCACTCAGACAATGCCTCCTCATGTAGGAAACACCTCATGCTTCACTCCAGGTTGACATGACAATGTAACAGACACCTAGCCTAATCTTCAGGGGAAGAGGGAGAAGTAGACAGACTTCTGGTCTCAGAATTTTCACATTGTATGAGTTAGGGATCCCAGAGAAGTAGAGTCAATAGGATATCCATATATCGTTATATCTATCTATATAGAGAGAGTAGTTTTAAGGAAATGGCTTACATGACTGGGGGCTGGCAAGTCCAAAATTTGCAAAGCAGGCTTGTAGGCTAGAAAATCTGGCAAGAGGTGATACTGCAGTCTTGAATCTGAGAGCAGTGCAGAAGCAGAATTCCCTCTGTAGGGACCTAGGTCTTTTCTCGTAAGGCTTTCAACCGATTGGATGAGGCCCACCTACAATACAAAGGATAATCAGCTTTACCCCATGTGTGCTGATTTAATTATATCTAATAAATACCATCATAGCAATATCTGGACTGGTATTTGACCAAACATTCGGGTACTGTGGCCTAGCCTCATCCACACATAGAATCCATCATCACACATACCTTACGTACACAACTATTCATACATTTCAATATGTTATTGGTCCTAGCGGTTCCTGTGGAATCCTAGATCTTTTTGGAGAAAAAACAATTATAGCAATCAAAATAACAAGAGTGGAAGTGACAAGGTAAACTTGAATGGTTTCAGTAGCAGATGCTATGGGCAAAGATTTGCAAGAGCCCTTGTGGGAGAGGACAATCCTGCACCTCCCAACACACACAAGGGGATAAGGTCTTATCCCATCCTCTTTAACATCACCAGGCAAGGGAGGGGCTGCCCTTCACCCGCCTAAGATAACACCTGCTCATTTTTTTCTTATCCATGACATTTGAGGAGGATTAAAAAACCAGAAATGCCCTACTCAACAACACAGCTTTGCTTTCAATTTCGCCAGTTATGTCAATGGCTTTGATAAACCAGTTAAACGTCATGCATATGTTTGGGGCTTAAACTTTTCAGAATGTTAAAAAATCTCACAGCCAGGCGCCTGGGTGGCTCAATCGGTTAAGTGTCCGACTCTTGATTCCAGCTCAGGTCATGATCTCAAGGTCATGAGATCAAGCTCCTTGTTGGGCTCTGTGGTGAGTGTAGAGTCTGGTTGGGATTCTTACACTCTCTTTCTCTCTCTCTCTCAAATAAATAAGTAAAAAGAAATTTTAAAAAATCTTACAGCAATAATGGATGGTTTATACATTCAATTCAATCCAACAAACACTGAACAGTTAATATGTCAGATGTTATGCTAAGTCATGTGAGGGATGCAAAAGTGAATCAAAATCTCTGCCACCAGGTCACTGACTCCTCCCACACACTCACAAATTGGTCCTGAGAGTACAGGTGACCTTAGAACGTGTCAGGTCATGCCATTCCCCTCACCACTCCTCAACACCTTTGAACAGTTTCCAATGCTATTCACTAAAAGCCAAAGTCCTTACAGAGGCTTCCTGGGTCTATCTGACCTCCTTGACCCACTTTGCTAGCACTAGCTCGAGTCCACTCCACTCCAGCCACAGTGACCCCCCTCTATCCATCACATAGGCTGGGACACTACACACCACGGTTGTGGCACTTCCCATGGTCTTTACTGGACTCATTCGTTCCACAGGAATGAGTTGATCAAGTCCATCCAGGAACTGATGAACCCCATGCTTTCCCCAGATTCTCCTCGAAGCATTTCTATCACATCTTCTTTAGGAAGATGGCTAAGAAACTCAAGCAGTTTCCTCCTCCTCAATGCAAATGGTCCTTCTAAAAAGGCTGGCATAGCTTGTCTTCTTCAGTAGCTCCATGACACCCCTGGGACATTGCTTGATTCCTTTACTCCACAAATCCTTTGTACCAGTCATCCACTGCTGCATAACAAATTACTGCAAACTAAGCAGCTTTAAGCAACACACATTGTCTCCCAGTTTCTGGGCATTAGGGATCTGAGCATGGTCTTCCTGGGTCCCTGCTCAGGGTCACAGGCAAAAATCAAAGTGACAGGCAGCCTGTTCTGTCATCTAGAGGCTTGACGGGGGTAGAATCTGCTTCTACGTTCCCTCAGGTTGTTAGAACCTATTTCCTTGTGGTCATAAGACTGAGAGCATCACACTGCTCACCACCTGCCAGCCAGAGGCTGCTGTCCATTGCTAAGGGCCACTGTGGTTCCTTGGCACGAGCCCTCTGTCAGCAGTCCCAACGCGTAGCTGGTTTCTTCAAGGCCAGCAGGAGAGAGAGATGAGCCATCTAGGGAGACTGAGCGGTAACATAGTCTGGTAATTAACACCCGAGGCACAGTCTCTCAGTTAATGTCAAGTCACAGAACCCACCCACACTCAAGGGGAACAGAGTATGCAAAGTCATAAACACCATAGGAGGGAGTCACGGGGATCACCTTAGAGTCTGTCTGCCATGCCTCTTTTGTGTCTAACTCATTCCAGCCTAGACGATCACTAATTCCAAATTAATGGATGACTCCTAGCATTGAGGATTTAGCCTGCCTGATTTATTTGGGCCAGAGCTTGAGCCTTCCCAGACTTCCCCCAAATCACCAAAAGTCCTGATTTACAGCAACATAGGTGCCGGAGGGTTGGGGGGCATGGCTCTGCGGAAGACAAGGGTGTTCTGTGTTTCCCTAAAGGAAACATGGCCCTGGGAAGGTTAGAGCTAGCTCTTAACCAAGAAGCAACTTTAGCAACCAAATAATACCTAGCTGCTGCTCCCAGAAGCAGCTTCCAAACCCCAACCCAGCTATTTTCCCTGCCACAGCCAAAAAGTGGGGAGCCCTGAGCAACAAGACGCAGGGATAGTGATGGACAGCCTTCCATATTAATGACCATTAAGTGTCAGAAATTATTTCACCTTGATGGCAGTCTGTTGCTTACCAGTTTATTGCACTTGACCTGATAACTATGAAATGCCCCTCTCATGACAAATGCCTTAGCACCATGCAAATGAAATAAAGAGCTTAGAAGAAAGAACTCCAGCTCACATTCTTTAAATACCCCTGCCTTCCAGCAGCAATCCTGCTAGAGCCCTGCTAAAAGGTGATCCTTCTGAAAACTTAATCACTAGGGCAAGAGCTTTTCTTCTCCCCTTACAATAAATTGTGAATTAAAAAAAGAAAACATGCTGAGCTTTAATTTTAAACAGAGTCACCCTGGGGGTGGTGGAAACACAGCCGGCTTTGACTTTCTGTTTGGCTTCTGGCTGGGAGGACTTGAGGGCTGTCAAAAGTGGGTGTTATTGCTGTCGACCTGGCAAAATCGCATTCTTCTTTCTGTGGAGAAGAGGGGAAAGCTAAAGAGCTCAGGGAATGGCGGGTAGGTTCCCAGAGACAGGCACAGACCTACTGGGGCCCCGGGTCTCAGCTCAACCTCACCAGGGCAGTGGTGGGGAAATCCCACGATTTTCATCAAGGGAAGGGCACCAGGAGGAATGGCCAGCAGGAGCACATGCACGGAACGCTGCGCAGCTCCTGGGGCAAATCTGGGCTCCATCTCCATGTCTTCCCCTTGGAATGCCTTTGGGCAAGACATTCACCTTCACTTGCCTCATCTGTAAAGTGGGAAGAAGAATGTCTGTTCTGTTCACCAAACAGCCTTGATCCTGACCATCAAGGTTAAATGCTTGGTAACCTATAGTGTACTTTGCAATAAGAGGTGATATTACATATTTCTACTATCAAATTAGGGTTTTTCCCTCTTTCCCCCTGTTTTACCTTGTTTCTTCTGTTCTTTCTGTGGATTTCTTTTTTCAAGTCCTAAGTGTAGCTTTTATAAAATTTGGGAAGCAAGATCCCACAACCCTGGAATACTGCTCAGAGAACATTCCTTGCGTGTCTTCTCAAACCAACCTCCCCTTTCTTCCCACGTTACCTTTCTATGATCGGGACTCGGCAGCTGCTATGGGGACATGGGGCTTGGAAAGGAGGGCAAGTGGTCTTAAGCAAGGATAGAGCAATCCACATGGAATGCTGCCTTGGATTATCCCCAGCCCCCATCCATTGCTCTCACAATCTACCCCCAGAAGAGACCCCCCACTCATATGAGACCAGAGAAATGATGACCTTGATGTGTGATAATAGGCCATGTTAGCTCATTAGTGCTGCCAAAACAACATACCTGGACTGAGTGACTTAAACAAGGGAAATCTATTTACTCACAGTTCTGGAGGCTGGAGTCCAAGATCAAGATGTTGGCAGGGTGGTTTCTTCTGAGGCCTCTCTCCTTGGCTTATAGATGCCACCATCTCCGTAACCTCACATGATTTTCCCTGTGTGTGTGTGTGTGTCTGTGTCTTAATCTCCTCTTCTTATAAAGACACCAGTCACATTGGATTAGGGCCCACCCATATGACCTCATTTTGCTTTAATTACTCTTTAAAGCCCGTATCTCCAATTATAGTCATATGCTGAGGCACTGAGTATTAAGGTTTCCGCATATGAATTTGGGGAGAGAAATAATTCAACCCATAACAAAGATACACATGAAGGCGATAGCTCCATAATAGAGACAGTACTAGGTCAGGGGTAAGGGGTACAGGAATGCTTCAGTTTCCTCATCTTTAAAAAAGCTCTTAGAAGGAGTAAATTAGGTCACTATATGCATGTTTGGTATATGGTAGTTGAGTGGGAATTAGAACTCCGGAGAATCTCCCAACTTCTCCTGTTGACAAACTGGTTTTTCTTGCCACTCTCTTACTACCATTATGACCCCAGGGAAGGGAGCCAGACATGTTTAGTAACCAAATAACATAATACTTCAGTGGTGCTCTTTGAAGATTATGACATCTGTAATTGAGATCTTTATCTTTGCAGCAAATGAACTGAGGGCCAGAACTTCTCACCAACAAAAAGTGAGGGAACCTAGTGGGTGGGCCACAGGAGACTGGAGCTGATGAGAGAAGGGGGAAGGCAGGGCTAAGACAGGAAACTGGTGGGATGAGACACATCCCAAGAGAGGTGGAAGCTGCTTGCAGGGCTGCATGAGTTCCAGGCAGCCCTAGAGTCTTCTGGGGAGGACACAAACCTTCACTGAAGGGACCAAAGCCAGACAAAGCAAAAGGGAGGCAGAGCCATGGGGACTCCCAGGGTAGGACCAGAGGGTCCAGGAGGGCAAGGGACCAGGGAGAGGCATCCTTTAGAGCCAGAGAGGGAAGTTCTTCCTTTACTCAAAAGAGTGGGCCCTCTACTCAAAGGGTCCCTGTGGGCTGTGCAGTGGGATCTGCTGTAGGAGGTAGGAGCAGATACAGGGAGCAAGTGAGAGTCACACCTCAGAGCCTCACCCGATTTTATCTCAAGGTGCTCATTGGGTACAGGAGAGTCGAGTGTGTAAGGTCCAAGGCTGACTTCCTCATAACTGTGCCAAGGAGATTGCTCTGTGTGGGC
The DNA here is from genome assembly GCF_048164855.1 of Canis lupus baileyi. Lineage (NCBI taxonomy): Eukaryota > Metazoa > Chordata > Mammalia > Carnivora > Canidae > Canis > Canis lupus. Next base: position 21,883,447 of record NC_132874.1, on the reverse strand, counting down.
GAGGAGTGAGAATCAGAAAGTGATCTCTGCAAACAGCCATTTATATGCTTTGGATTCTTTGCTTTGCTTTCACTTTCCTCCATTTTCTAATAAGAAAAGTTTAAGAGCACATTTTTTATCTCAACTAAAGAGAAAAGGAAACTTCCTTCATTTCTATTAAGGGCTGGTTAAGGTTACTATGGAGAGGGTGCCAGTCCCCCTTTGGTGACTCCAGAGGTGGGGCCTGGGTCCCAATCAGCATCTGGGCCAAGATCATCAGCAGAATGAGATGCCAGATTCCAGAAGCAGATGCCAGAGGCTGAGAGTTTCTGGGGCAATAAAAGGCCCACCTGCTGCCCAGAAGGCTTCACTTTGCCATGCTGTTTTCCATAAGACCAGACTGAGAAGCATTCCTGCAAAGAAGCCAAAGAGCAGATGCTCCCAGAGGGACAGTCCATCTGTCAGCCATTCACAGATTCGTGTCCCCTGGTGGTGACCAGGGATGAGCGGGAGGTTGTGCAGAAAGAGGAAGAAAGAAGTAATGCTGGAGCACACTTGGACCAGAAGCCCAAGAGGGTTTCTGATGGCTGAAGAACATTAGGAGAAGCCCCAGTTTCTTGGAAATTGGGGAAGGGCATGTGATAAGAGATAGAGAATGGTACAAAGAAGAAGGGACAAAGGAGAAGACTCACTTGGCCCTACCAAGAAAGGGCCCAAAGTCCAGTGAGAACCTATTTCCTTGTGGTCATTCTTCATTAATTTGGGAAATGGCTCACCTAGACAATGGTCTTTAAAAATGATTCCCAGACATGGGGCTCCTGGGTTGCTCAGTGGTTGAGCATCTACCTTTGGCTCAGGTCATGATCCCGGGGTCCTGGGATCCAGTCCCACATTGGGCTCCCAGGAAGCAGTCTGCTTCCCCCTCTGCCTATGTCTCTGCCTCTCTTGCGTGTCTCTTGTGAATAAATAAATATAATCTAAAAAAAAAAAAAAGTCCCAGACAAATATGGTTTCAGGACCCCAGGCACCCCGACAAGCACCTCAGAAGTCTTCCTAAGGAGCCTACAGTTGGGTTACCAGATAAAATATAGGATGCCCAGTTAAATTTGGATTTCAGATACACAGGAATAATTTTTTTGTATTAGTATGCCCCATGCAATATTTGGGACATGCTTATGCTATAAAAATTATTCCTTCTATATCTGACATTAAAATTTAACTGGGCATCCTCTGTGTTTACTTGCTAAATCTGATGGCCCTAGCCTACAGGGCTACCAGCAGTTGTCAGTTTTTAAGTTAAGGAATGGATGTGGTTTGGACAGGCTGTTCCTGCGGGCTGTCAGATAACGTGACATCACAGATGGCTGGCTGGGCTGATTCAAGGGTTTGCTCAGCCCTCCCTAAGTCTAACAGTGTTCTTGGCTGTCATGTATAGACAACGGATTCAACCGGTTTAACCAGAAGAACATTTATTGTCCCCCATAATTGGGAATCCAGAGGCAAGCCATGTTCCAGATGCAGTGTGATCAGTGGCATGTGTCGTCATGGATTTTCCACTTGACCACTTTGCCAGCCTCCGTGTTGATTATATCCATGGCTGAGAGCAAGATGGCAGCAACAACACCAGCATCACTCCTGAACATGGCCTTGTTATTCTCAGTTATAGTGGAAGAACAGGACAAAGGCAAAGAGCTATTCAGTGTCCCATGACATCTATGTCTTTGGATTTATGGCCAGTGAGGAATATGAAAAGAAGAACAGATTGAATGAACATTTCAGTTGGAAGAAGTTTCCTAACATATGTATTAATATACAAACACTAACAGTGAAAGTGATTGCAGCTACATTTGAAAAATTGAAATTGACTAATGAATACAGTAAGGAGTAGGGTATTGATGGGACTATCTGAACCACATTCTTACACTGTTTTCCAAAATGTACTATGACTCTCAAAGAATGGACTAAAACATTTGGTTTGCTTTATCCTACCTTTGGGAAATTACCTGTTGCTGACAAATGCACCAAGTACAAGACTCAGGAGCAGTGTTCTCTGTGGTTTACAAACACTGATTTATGGAAATGCTTCCCTGCTGGGTCATCTCAGCAAATGAACTTGACCCTCTTTCTCTCTTGTATCTGGTATCTTCCATAATTCACTTCCATAATGTAGAGGACTATTTATCCAGGAACTTAAACAATGTGAACAGTGTAGATGCTTTTCAAATGTCATTTAAAAGCAACTCTTTGAGAAATATTGCCAAAGGGTCCGTACTTTAACACACTGAGAGAACATCAAGAAAATACATATTGGCACTTGTAGCCTCAGCCTTTTCTGACTTCTCTAAAAATAAAAACATAGGGAAGACCTTGTCAAAGTTTTGAAATATCAAATCCAAATTAAATTTATCAGATTTGGTTTCTAATTTTTTTTATGAGATATGAGGGCAGAGTTAACATAGATGATGGGAATCTGAAAGAAAACCCTGCTGGTATTTTCTTTTCTTTTCTACTAAGTAGATATCCCTCAAAAAGCTCATTTAGACTAGAGTATATATTACAAAAGCAAAATTCCTGTGTTTATAAGTACCATCGGGTATCTTTGGCCCATCAAATCAATCAGAATCCAATATTTATCAAGATATTTATCAAATCTCTTCCAAAAATGCTTAAAAATACATTTAACGTCAATGTACTTTTGAGGGCACTTCTGAGCTGAAATTGGTACCATCAGGAAGGAGTATAGGGGGAAGTCAGAGGGTTGGTTTAACTAAGTAGACCTGGGTTCTGGTCTTATTTCTGGTCCACACTGTCACTGTGACCTTGGGCAGGACGAAACTCCCTGAGCCACATGTTCCTTGTATCAGGAAGGATGGCTTTCAGTTGTGTGTCACTAAAAATCCAACCACTGTGGCTTATTGATAAAGGGTTGAACTTTCTCAGAAATGTTATCCTCAGGGCTGATGCAGCAACCCCATGATGGCGTCTCAACTTGTCATCTTTTTCTTCTCCATCTTCTTTAGCTTGTGTCTTCATCATCACCTTTACCATCTTTTGTTGATAAGAGAGCCCTCCCACCTCTAAGCTCACAGAAAAGAAAGAGGAGAAAAACAAGGAAGAAGAAAAGCAGCTTCCTCAGAAACTCTGAGATTACATCTGCACAGCCCATTGATCCAAACTGTGTCACATGGTCTGCAGATTCATTTTCCCTGGATGCAAAGTACCTGGGGAAATGAGCTATTTCACTGGTACCCTGTAGCCACAAATAAAATGCAAGTTCAATTGATAAGGGAAATATATGTTTGGTTGGCAAACAGCCTCGTCAGCTACATGCCTCAAAAGAAATAAGGCCTCTGCTAGCTCCCATGATACTGTTCATTCATTCTTGCACTCAACAAATATATATTGAATGCCTACTCTTTCCAGATGGTCTTTTAGGTACTGGGATGCAGTACTACATATCAATGGACATAATTGGCAGAACAATAAATATTGATTGCCTTGGACCACTAGCCCAATAAAGAGGTCCTAGAAAAACTGAGAACTGAGACAAAACAGAGGCTTCTCTTCCTCATTCAGTGGGCCGCAAAAGAAGCAACAGTGGTAACAGCTTGTTTCAAGAGTCTAATTGCAGCCTGAATTATAGTCTCCCCTTTCTTCTCCGATATAGTGCTCTAGAATGCCCCAACTTTGTCCTGGTCCACAAGCAAAGGGGATCCTCTTGGAGGAGAGAAGGCAAGATCATGATTCCAGATTTTTTGGTGACCCATGGGGTATTCCTACCTCCTCCTACCTGTTCACTAGGGGTAACAGCTCATCAGGAGACCATTTTGGTTTGTTTATATCATAATTTAAATAAAAACTCTGATGAAAATCCTGGAACCTTCACCTACTGCTGCTGCCAGGGTAAGTTGGTACAAACCTTTTGGAAAGCAGTAGGGAAGTCATATCAAGAGCATTGAAACTTTTATACTCACTGATCCAGAACTCTGATTTTCCTTCTGGGCACCATGCTAGGAAAGTTATTCAAATTGTAAAAAAAAAAAAAAAAAAAAAAAACTTTCATGCACTAAGATGTTCGCTGTGGAATTTGATACAACTGCACACTAGGGAAACAATCTAAATATTCATCAGTAGGAGAATATGTTGCATATACTCAGTAAAATGCTATACAGCTACTAACCATGAGGGTTATAAAGACCATATCTCATCAAGAAACATCTTTACACCTAAAGATGTTTGTGAAAGATAGTTAAGTGAAGATTGTAAGAAAAAAAGTTATACATAAACTATCGTTACAATGTTTAAGTTTTGCACAAGGAAGAAACACTTTAATCATGTTAATAGTGAGTAAGGGATTGCATGACTATAGGTGGCCAGATTTTAAGTGACTTTTTTCTCTCAGTCTTCAGATTTTTATGTATGTTCACATGGCTTCTTAATGGGAAAATTAATTTAGAATTTGAAAAGGTGTAGGGAAGTCAAGGGTCTCATGAACTACTTCACCTTTTCTGGTATGATATATAAATTCTGGGGGGAAAATAAGAACCAATAAGTCTTCTCATTGCTATGGCTCAGAAGAAAGATGGTAGGAAGAGATAGAAACAGGAAAGGTAATGCTCGCTCTGAATTGTACTCAAGTTAATAGGGCTCACTTTTTTTTTTTTTAACTTGAACAGTTCTTTTCCCTTAAAAAGCTCTTTTCCCTCCCTCTGCTTAAATTCTTAAATTCCAAAAACTGTTTTCCTGACTTGAGCAGAATATTATGGCAGCAGCTCAGATTTGCTGGCCAAAAAAGTCACCAAATTCCCCCTGAATAATTTGGGCTAGCCAAGCAAAAGATTTCCTTTTAGCCCAACTTACAATTATATTTTTTCAATGCAGAACAGGCATTACCTGTTACCTTTCTCTCTTTCCACCAAAATTGCTTAAGCAAAACTAGCCAATGCATCTGCAAGCCAAGTTGTTATTACAACATCTTACCAACCTGTCCCAACCTGTACCAGTAATCACACTGGAGAAAAACTTGTCCCACCAGAGTATGGAAATTAGTTCAGCCTAAAACCAGAACTTGGGTCTGAATGTTTCAAGTCTTCTCTCAATTCTTCTCTCAACTTGGACTGCAGAGTGACAGCTCTGACAGAGTGCAGGTCTGACAAACCCAGACCTCTGGTTACTTCGTCTTTGGTCACCTCAGGTGGGTTTCCAGAGCATCCACCTGGTGGTTTAGGTTTAGAGCTGTGCTTAGCCTCGGTTGTTGAGGACTCAAGAATGATTAAGTCCCTGTCTTCAAAGAGCTTACAGTCTAGTCAGAAAGGCAGATGGCCACAATACACAATAGGTACACAAATAACAAATGGCCATGAAGAAAAGATGCAGTCTTGGGAGCTGGACATAAACTGAGAATAGGATCATCTGTACCAAGGTTTTAAGTTTGATTATAAAAGATAGAACATGCACAGGGTCAATTTCCAACCCCATTCTGGAGGTTGTGTCTAGGGTATTCTGGAGTTTTCACATTTAAGCATCTAGAGTGGGGTGGTTCTCAACTTTGGTGGTTGGGAGGGGAAAGGTTTGAACTCTCTGAGAATCAGATGACTGTTATGGAAACCTGCCCCAGAAAATGTGCACATAATACACACATAAATATTTGCATATAATTTCAGAATATTCATGGATTGTATCCCTCTAAAGCCATCAATGGATTTCCAAGAGAATGCAATTGATACTGAGCATCTTCTGTATTTCAGGATCTGAATTTATTCTGTCCATATATTTTTTCCTTTGATGCTTACAACAAAACTATGACATATGAAACATTTTTTCAATTGTATAGATAAGGAAACAGGTTCAGAAAAGTTGCTTGCCCAAATTAGAAGGTGGATTCAAGCCAAGTCAAGCAGCCAAATCTGTAAGTTTCATGTAACAACTGGATGAGGTAAATATCATTATGACCCCACCTCCAACATCACCACTATATTACAAAGGAGAACATATAGTCTTGGAAAGTCAAGAAACTTGCCATAGGCCATGTGGATCACAGATTATGAGCTCTTGACAAAAAGATAGGACAGAAGGTAGATGCCTTGAGATCCCAAGTAAGGCACATTTGTAGGGAAGGTTCTGGAAGCAAAAGACTTGACGTCTGGCTTGCCACTTAAAGTAGTTGTTTCTCTCTGGTGGGATAGAGAGGAAAGGAAGGCTACAATTAGCACTGTCCTTTTGCCATCACCACAGAGCACTTCAGAAGTCCAGAAATAGCCCAGACTCCCAGCCAATGTAAGAGGGAGCTGGAAGAGATGCTCATGAGAATTACATTCCAACCTGGAAGTTTTGAACTCCAGGCCAGAGCTCAACCCCTTGCTCCAAAGAATAAAATAAATAGATGTGAGTGATACTCTCTGACTCACAAGAGATGATGTCATGCCATCACACCATTAATCCATTAATATGCTGCTTATGGAACCACAGTGCTGTGCCCAGTACATGGGGAGGCCATTCAATCCTTTAGGGCCAAGGATGCAAAGAAGCTGGAGCAAAATGGGAAAATCATCCCCAGCCAGAACCATGCATGAGTCTTCAAGTTCCCTTCATAATAGTTGCCTTCAGAGAGTCAATAATTTCTTCTACCATCAAATAAAATGCTTCTAAACACCTCCTTTGGAAATATTTTCAAGCCAGTAATAATACTTCAATCTCACCACATTTTAGACTAGAAGTGATATTAAACATTATATTCAGTAGGCTTGGTGCCAAGGACTTTGGGTTGTTTCAGAAGTCAAGTTCCCCATCAGAGGATAAACACTGCCAGTTTCAAGGATAGCTGAAAAGTCTGTCTCTGAGAACAAGAGGTTACTTCTGATTGGATCAATCAGAAATGCTTTGTTTTTATTAATGTGCAAATTTCATCTACCATATTATACCTCAAGGGAACAGGATAGAGCAGTGGTTAAATTATAAGCCTTGATGGCAAAGTATCCCTGTCCAGCCACTTGCTGGTTATGTGGTGGCCTCAGGCACCTTCTTGTAACTTCAGATTCCAGCCATAAAATGGAAATAATAACGTTGATTATTTCAAAAAGGGTTGCTGGAACAATTAAACAAAATTGTGTGTACAGGATCTGGCACAAGATAAACCTTCAACAACAATAATAATAATGGCAGTTATTTTTATTATTATAAACTTTTGAGAACAAAGACTTATGTCCTTAGAATATACAGGTCAATATCTAGACACTCAGATATTTCATGAATAAGGAAATAATTCTATAATTGTGTGGAACAATTTCTCCCCAAAAGATTATCCACTGGTATGTCCATTTTAGCAACAGTCTAGCATTTAACTAATTAGTTTTTTTTCAGGCCAAAGAAAATTATGTAGCCATGATAGAATTATTCCTGAACCTGTGATTTGTGAGGGCATTCCACTCAGCTCAGAATTTACAATTATTTCTACTGAACACAGAAATAAACAAAATTCTTTCCTCATAGCAGAAAGAGCACTCAGAGACATCCTACCAGCTTCGTTGTCTCATTTTGATCTCATAAAATACATGGAAAAGAAAACAAATGAAAATAAAACACTTCAAATGGTCCATTGCTGTGAACTCCAACCGTGTTAAAGAGTCAAGTAGAATAAAAATTGCTGTCTCATTTGTCCAGTTCTTCCCAAGGCAAATAATTTGGAAGCAGGAATCATGGCATTTCTGTGACGTAGAACTCCCAGCACCCAGCACACTATCAACCCGCCATTGGCCTCAAGATGCAATCCTCGGTAAAATCTTACTATTTAATAGCCATTCATAAAACCAAACAACAAAAACCAGTGCATTTCCATTGTGTGCAAGAGCCCTGAGAAAGCAAGATTAGCTTCCTCTCCCCACCTCCCCTCTTCCCCAGTGCACTGTACACCCAGAGGTGAGCCAGCAACCAACAGTTCAACATGTCCTATGAGAAAGAACTTGGCAGCATCCTGTAAGGTGTAAGTTTATGATGATGAGTGGCTCCCAGCTTCTAGCTGTTTTTGCTCAGAATGCCTGCTCTTGACAGGTTGGAGCTTTCTCATCCCAAACATGTCCAGAGGCCTTCAGGAAGCAGCCTGATGGGTGTTGCCATGGCAATCACCAAGCCTAAAGGGAAAGTGAAGTTAGCATCCAGAAGCTTGGGTTTCTCTGATTGTTGGACATTGTTTTGTATCTTTTACGTGGAAAGGGGCAGTTGGGTGACATCTTAGTGGTGAACTGTAAGACCCATCTACACAGCTGCACCCATCCAGTTAATTCAGAGTGAAACATCTGTTTTAAATACCTCACCCAACTAATAAAAGTCATACTGGAGAACCTCTGTAATATTGGCCCTAGGCGGGTAGGGCAAAACCATGATACTATGTCTAGTACAGTCCCTCTGGGTTTGAGCTCCCCTTGATTCTCTCTTATAAGTCACAGATCAATTCTTGATTTATATTGAAAGTGTCCAACCCAGAACCTGTAGATCAAATTCAGATACAGCTGCATTTGCTTGGTCTACCTGCTATTGGCCCACACAGGGATTTCCAGAATTTTTATTATTGCCAATACATTATTTTAAAGATATATTCATCTATTTTAGAGAGAGAGTAGAGGTGGGCAGGGGAAGAGGGAGAAAGAAAATCCTCAAGCTACTGAGCAGGGGCCCAACCCAGAGCTCCATCCCAGGACCCTGAGAGCATGACCTCAGCTGAAACCAAGAGCCAGACCCTCAAACAAGTTAACCACCCAGGTGCACCTATTATTTGTTAATAAATTTTTAAATTAAGATATCTAGATTAAATATCCAAATATCTGACTTCTCTTGAATGGGCTCTCCAGCCCCCACCACACCCTGTTTTTCATTCATCTGACCATTTCATCCATGCATATTATTTTCTGAGTACCCACATGACTAAACTGTGTGTGAATCCTGCCATGAGACATTGATTTGATCTAAGTTTTCAGGCTAGCTGTCCACTAGGTAGGATTCCACTTCACTGGGGTGGTGTTGGCTGACTCTGAGACACCAGACCCGGAACACTTCTTAGACTCTACCACACTCATGCTATAGTCCTTGTCCCATAGAATGTGCCCATCAGGCTTGACAGCTCTCAGCACAATGACACCAGTGAGTAATCCCCAGGATATCCTGAGAAGGAAAGTAACCAACCTCAACTTTACGAATCATTTTGGTTCTCAGGGGCCCAGAATCCCCCTGGAGGATAGTGCTCACCCTTTTAGCTATGCCATCTCTCTGTCTTCAAGTTGAGCTCCGTGAAAATTTCCCAACAAATGGGAAAAGGCCTCTAAGAGGAAAAATATTCAAGAGCTTTCCTTGATAGCACATTCCAGTGCCCAGCAGTCCTTCTTCTTTATGAGGGTCTACCTTTGTATCCAACCAAAATCACCTGAAGCAGTTTAAAGGCATTTTGTCTTAGTCAGTCAAGAGAAATATGGAGAAGTACTACTCACCACTCCCTGTAAAACACACCCCTTTTGTGGAAAAAATGCTATTATTAAATCAACATGCAACTTTCTCCCCTAACCACTAAATCCTATTTCTCAATCTTTTAATTATTCTTGAAGTTCTCACCTGAACTTCTCTGAGTTCTCTCCATTGTTCTAGATTCATACAACGCAACACTAGATGCAGTATTGTGGTCAGGTTTTGAACAGAGCTAAATATAATGCCTGCTTAGTGGTTTCAGATTGTGTGTCTACTTTTATACTTGATTTCAAAACCAGAGCACCTTTTTTGCTGATTCATGATCAACCCGAGATCCACATTATTTTTAGATGTTTTTCAGCTCTACGTGCATCTACCCTATTATTGTTCACCATAGATTTGATAGGTGGGGTTTTTCCTCTGTAAGCACAATGCTTTTTGTCTCTTCTGAACTTTGATTTTTTTTCAAGATTTTATTTACTTATTCATGAGAGACACAGAAAGAGGCAGAGACATAGAGGGAGAAGCAGGGTCTCCACAGGGAGCCCTATGCAGGACCCAATTCCGGGACCAGGATCACACCCCGAGCCAAAGGCATAGATTCTCAACCACTGAGACACCCAGGTATCCCTTCTGTACTTTGCCTTTATTGCTTTCTCTCCATGTCTCCAAGCTACCAAGGTCATTTTGGATTCTGAACCCATAACATGATGCTGATTATGAATGTCCCCCATCCCAGCTTGATGAATCCGTGTGGCATTTGTGAGGTATGCTCTCTCTCTTTTACCACCACCTCCCTAAGGACTCCCTCCTACCTTCTGCAATGACACTGTTAGCTCTTTGCCTAAGCTCTTCAATTCCTTATGCAATCCAATCTTTTGTGTACCTAGAACTTTGCTAGTCAGATTGTGGTCCACGGGTGAAGAGCAACATTACTTGCAATCTTGTGAAGAATGCAGAATCTAAGGTCTTCCCCCCAGATCTACTGAGTCAGAATCTGCATTTTAAGAATACTATCAGCTGAATCATATGGAGATTGAAGTTTGAGAAATACAAGTTTATATTACAGTTTTATTAGTGTGATCTATTTTGGAAAAATGGTGTTTACCAAATCTATGTTTTTGTCTACATTCTAGTCCCACTAGCCAGTTCTTGAAGCATTATTACTTTCATAAGGCAAATTCTTTAGAAATTAAAGATTATAGGGACACCTGGGTGCCTCAGTGGTTGAGCATCTGCCTTCAGCTCAGGTCAAGATCCAGGAAATATGTGTCTCTTATGAATAAATAAAATATTTTTTAAAAAGAAAAAGAAAGCAAAGATTATATAGTTCTGATGAAAATTCATTTTAATTCAACATTTATTAACTACTGTGGACTGAGCTGTTTGTTGTAGGAGATACAAATATACACAAGATATGTCCCATCTTCGAGTAATTTACAATCACATAGTGCACATACATCAAGAACTCTAATATGTGTTGAACTATAGTAGGTGGGTTAAACAATGTTTTGTGCATTCAAAGAAGGAAGAATGTGGCAGGCATTAGTTCCTAAGGAAATAATTTTTTCTCTTGGAATGTTCTCAATAGAACATTGTTGGTTCTCCAGTAGCCATGTATGTGCTACACAGTCCTGCCCCCACACAGATGGCTGATTTCACTGAGAAAGATGAATGGAAGAATAAAACTAGCACATCCTTCCATTAATCTACCACCCAACCTGCCTCTGTGTCCTCTCTCCCACCCCAGTGGATAAATTCTCTCTGCTCCCACGCAGGGCAACTCACTACTGAATCCCATCTCCTCTTGCCTACTCAAGGACTTTGCCCTTGCAATGATCTCTTCTCTCTCTTGAATGATCAATTTTCTTCCTTCTGTATCAGTACGTCTCAGCCAAGAGTGATTATGCACCCTCCAAGAAACGTTTGACAATGCCTGGAAGCACGTTTGGTTGTCATGACTGGGGGAAGTGCTACTGAGATATAGGGGAGTTAAGAGTACCCAGATTGAGGGATGCGTGGGTGGCTCAGTGGTTGAATGTCTGCCTTCAGGTCAGGGAGTGATCCCGGGGTCCTAGGATTGAGTCCTACATCAGGCTCCTCTCAGGGAGTCTGCTTCTCCCTCTGCCTCTCTAGTGAATAAATAAAATCTTAAAAAAAAAAAGTGCCAGGGTTAAGAAACCCTGTATTAGATCATTCTCATTCAGCACACAAATATGATGTAATTTCCCTTGACTGAATCATGCTCTGCATCCGCAAATTCACATGTTGAAGCCCTAACCCCCATAATGTGACTGTATTTGGAAATAGGGCCTTTAGGGAGGTAATTAAGAATAAATGAGGTTCTCAGGGTAGAGACCTAGTCTGATAAGATGGGTATCTTGTAAGAGAAGAAAGAGACACCAGAGATCTCTTTCTCTGTACACAGAGAAAAGGTCATATGAAGACATCGTAAGAAAGTGGCATCGACAAGCCAAGAAGAAAGGTCTCACTGTATACCAACCTTGTTGGCACCTTGATCTTAGACTTCCAGCCTCCAGAACTGTGAGAAAATAACTGTCGTTTAACTGTTGTTTAACCACCCAGGCTGTGGTATTTTGTTATGGCAGCCTGAGCACACTGATACAATCGCCATCTTCAATAGCGATTGTGCACGATACAAATGCACAGCAAATGGTGAATGGAAAAGCAAACTGTGGTATATCCTTCTGATAGAATGCTATTCTGCAATAAAAAGGAACAGATACTGATACATGCTACAACATGCATGGGTATCATACTAAGTGAAAGAACCCCAACGCAAAAGACCATATATTGTATGCTTTCATTTGTACGAAATTCCCAGGAAAGGCAAATTTACAGAGACAAAAAGTAATGTTCACTTGAGGCTGGAAAAAGGAACTGGATTAACTGTAAATGGGTACAAGGATTTTATTTGAGGGATGGAAATATTCTAAAGCTAACTTACGGTGATCGTTGAATAAATGGGGAAATTGACTAAAATATCGTTGAATTGCACATTTAAAATGGTTGAGTATTATGGTGTGCAAAGTATACCTCAACAGAGGTGCTTAACATAAAATAAAGTAAAATTATATTAAGTTGAAAAGATACTTTTTAAAGTACTTAAAATCTCCCCTAACCTCCTTTCCTCTCCAACTTGCAGCCCATTTCTCAGCTCCAAATGCCTCCAGAGTGTTAAACAACCCACCATGCCACACTCCCAGCCCACTCCCACGGGGCCTTCTCCTAGCTCCACTCTTATACAGGCTACAGGACCTCTAAGTGGCCAATGTGATGGGCAACTTGCATTGCTTTTCACAGCATTTTACAGTTGAAATGGCTTGGTCTGGCTTGGCTTCCAAGCCACCATCCCCTCCTGACTCTCTCCTACTCTGATGGCCACCCCTCCTTAGGCTCTTTTGCTGGGTCTTCCCATCTCTTGACCTCTCAGTATCAGAGGTACCCCTGTGATCATCCTCAGACCTTTTCTCTATCTACACTCACTTAAGTGGTCTTATTCCTTCATGCGTTCAAGTGCCACTTACACACCCAAGAGCCCCAAATCTGAATCTCCACTCTGCACCCTTCCCTGCACTCCAGGCTGCCAAGACTGAGTAAAGCTTCCCTTGCTGTCTAACGGGTGATTCAAACTTCAGTTGCCCAAAGTTGAGTGCCTGATCCCCTGTCATTCCAGGCTCATACCTCCTCCAATTTGCCACATCCCAGTGAACACCAGTGGTTCCCAGTGACCATTCACCCATTTGCTGAGGCCAAAATACTGTCATCATCCTTGACTTTGCGTGCCCACATCTGTTCACCCCACCAGCCAATTCAGTTTGATCTCTCATCCGAGTAGGTTTTCAATCCAACCGATGTCACACCCTCTTTGTGCAAGCTACCCTCATCTCCTGCCTGGACTGTTGCAATTCCTCTCAGATAAACCACTCTTTCACTTCGCCCCCTCCCCCTACATCTATTTCCCACACAGCAGCCACAGCAATGCTATTAAAATGTAAGTGGGGCTCCCATCTGCTCCCCCAGTAGGGTAGGCCTGCCATCTGTGGAGGTTCTAGGGCATTTTGGAGGAGGGGACAGTGATCCTGTCCTGAGGGGTCAGCTAGCTACAGGACAAGGACACAAGGACAAAGGGGCTAGTGTTGGTGAGAGATCACAGGGGACATTAGAGGGATAAATGTGGCTGAGTGAAGGGGGATGTTGAGTCCAGGCAGAGGCCCCAAGGGACACAAGCAGGTACAGTCACTCCTATTGCTTGCTCCTCTTGCTCTGAGAAACCTCCACATGGATCAAGTACCAGAGGCAGAGCTATCCTTTATTTATTTTTTTCTATATTTTTGTATTGGAGTTCGATTTGCCAACACATAGCATAACACCCAGTGCCCATCCCTTCAAGTGCCCCCCTCAGTGCCTGTCACCCAGTCACCCCATCCCCCCACCCACCTCTGCTTCCACCATCCCTTGTTTCCCAGAGTTAGGAGTCTCTCATGTTCTATCACCCTCTCTGATATTTCCCACTCATTTCTCTCCTTTCCCCTATAATCCCTTTCACCATTTTTTATATTCCCCGAATGAATGGACCATATAATGTTTGTACTTCTCCAATTGACTTACTTCACTCAGCATAATACCCTCCAGGTCCATCCACGTTGAAGGAAATGGTGGGTATCCATCGTTTCTAATGGCTGAGGAATATTCCATTGTATACATAGACCACAGCTTCTTTATCCATCATCTGTTGATGGACACCGAGGCTCCTTCCACAGTGTGGCTATAGTGGCCATTGCTGCTAGAAACATCGGGGTGCAGGTGTCCCAGCGTTTCACTGCATCTGTATCTTTGGTGTAAATCCCCAGCAGTGCAATTGCTGGGTCGTAGGGCAGGTCTATTTTTAACTCTTTGAGGAACCTCCACACAGTTTTCCAGAGTGGCTGCCCCAGTTCACATTCCCACCAACAGTGCAGGAGGGCTCCCCTTTCTCCGCATCCTCTCCAACATTTGCGGTTTCTTGTCTTGTTAATTTTCCCCATTCTCACTGGTGTGAGGTGGTGTCTCATTGTGGTTTTGAGGTGTATTTCCCTGATGGCAAGTGATGCGGAGCATTTTCTCATGTGTGTGTTGGCCATGTCTATGTCTTTGGCGAAATTTCTGTTCATGTCTTTTGCCCATTTCATGATTGGATTGTTTGTTTCTTGGGTATTGAGTTTACTAAATTCTTTATAGATCTTGGATACTAGTCCTTTATCTGATAGGTCATTTGCAAATATCTTCTCCCATTCTGTAGGTTGTCTTGTAGTTTTGTTGACTGTTTCTTTTGCTGTGCAGAAGCTTCTTATCTTAAGTCCCAATAATTCATTTTTGCTTCTGTTTCCCTTGCCTTCATAGATGTATCTTGCAAGAAGCTGCTGTGGCCAAGTTCAACAAGGGTGTTGCCTGTGTTCTCCTCTAGGATTTTGATGGATTCTTGTCTCATATTTAGATCTTTCATCCATTTTGAGTTTATCTTTGTGTCTGGTGTAAGAGAGTGGTCTAGTTTCATTCTTCTGCACGTGGCTGTCCAATTTTCCCAGCACCATTTATTGAAGAAACTTTTTTTCAGTGGATAGTCTTTCCTGCTTTGTCGAATATTAGTTGACCATAAAGTTGAGGGTCCACTTCTGGATTCTCTATTCTGTTCCATTGATCTATGTGTCTGTTTTTGTGCCAGTACCACACTGTCTTGATGACCACAGCTTTGTAGTACAACCTGAAATCTGGCATTGTGATGCCCCCGGCTCTGGTTTTCTTCTTCAATATTCCCCTGGCTATTCAGGGTCTTTTCTGATTCCACACAAATATTAAGATGATTTGTTCCAACTCTCTGAAGAAAGTCCGTGGTATTTTGATAGGGATTGCATGAAATGTGTAAATTGCCCTGGGTAGCATTGACATGTTCACAATATTAATTCTTCCAATCCATGAGCATGGAATATTTTTCCATCTCTTTGTGTCTTCCTCAATTTCTTTCAGAAGTGTTCTATAGTTTTGAGGGTATAGATCCTTTACATCTTTGGTTAGGTTTATTCCTAGGTATCTTATGCTTTTGGGTGCAATTGTAAATGGGATTGGCTCCTTAATTTCTCTTTCTTCAGTCTCATTGGTAGTGGATAGAAATGCCACTGATTTCTGGGCATTGATTTTGTATCCTGCCTCACACTGCCGAATTGCTGTATGAGTTCTAGCAGTCTTGGGGTGGAGTGCTTTGGGTTTTCTATGTACAGTATCATGTCATCTGCAAAGAGGGAGAGTTTGACTTCTTCTTTGCCAATTTGAACGCCTTTTATTTCTTTTTGTTGCCTGATTGCTGAGGCTAGGACTTCTAGTACTATGTTGAATAGCAGTGGTGAGAGTGGACATCCCTGTCGTGTTCCTGATTTTGGAGTGTTTCCCCACTGAGAATGATATTTGCTGTGGGCTTTTCATAGATGGCTTTTAAGATACTGAGGCATGTTCCCTCTATCCCTACACTCTGAAGAGTTTTGAGCAAGAATGGATGTTGTATTTTGTCAAATGTTTTCTCTGCATCTGTTGAGAGAATCATATGGTTCTTGTTTTTTCTTTTGTTGATATGATCTATCACATTGATTGTTGAACCAGCCTTGCATCCCAGGGATCAATCTCACTTGATCATGGTGAATAATCTTCTTAATGTACTGTTGGATCCTACTGGCTAGTATCTTGTTGAGAATTTTTGCATCTGTGTTCATCAGGAATATTGGTCTATAATTCTCCTTTTTTGTTGAGGTCTTTGTCTGGTTTTAGAATTAAGGTGATGCTGGCCTCATAAAATGAGTATTATAGTATTCCGTCCCTTTCTATCCTTTGGAATAGCTTTAGTAGAATAGGCATTGTTTCTTCTTTAAACATTTGGTAGAACTCTCCTAGGAAGCCATCTGATCCTAGACATTTGTGTCTTGGGAGGTTTTTGATGACTGCTTCAATTTCCTCCCTGGTTATTGGCCTGTTCAGGTTTTCTATTTTTTCCTGTTCCAGTTTTGGTAATTTGTGGTTTTCCAGAAATGTGTCCATTTCTTCTAGATTGCCTAATTTATTAGCGTATAGCAGCTCATAATATGTTTTTAAAATCGTTTGTATTTCCTTGGTATTGGTTGTGATCTCTCCTTTTTCATTCATGATTTTATTGACTTGAGTCTTTTCTCTTTTGTTTTTAATAAGCCTGGCTAATGGTTTATCTATCTTATTAATTCTTTCAAAGAGCCAACTCCTGGTTTTGTTTATCTGTTCCACAGTTCTTCTGGTCTCTATTTCATTGAGTTCTGCTCGGATCTTTATTAACTCTCTTCTTCTGCTGGGTGTAAGTTTTATTTGCTGTTCTTTCTCCAGTTCCTTTGGGTGCGAGGTTAGCTTGTGTATTTGAGTTTTTTTCCAATTTTTTGAGAGATGCTTGTATTGTGATGTATTTACCCCTTAGGGCTGCTTTTGCTGTATCCCAAAGATATTGAATGGTTGTATCTTCATTCTCATTAGTTTCCATGAATCTTTTTAATTTCTCTAATTTCCTGGTTGACCCTTTCATCTTTTAGCAGGATGCTCTTTAATGTCCACGTGTTTTAGTTTCTTCCAAATTTCTTCTTGTGATTGAGTTCAAGTTTCAAAGCATTATGGTCTGAAAATATGCAGGAGACAATCCCAATCTTTTGGTATCAGTTGAGACCTGATTTGTGACCCAGTATGTGGTCTATCCTGGAGAAAGTTCCATGTGCACTTGAGAAGAATGTGTATTCAGTTGCATTTGGATGTAAAGTTCTGTAAAAATCTGTGAAATCCATCTGGTCCAGTGTATCATTTAAAGCTCCTTGTTTCTTTGGAGATGTTGTGCTAGAATATCTGTCATTCGCAGAAAGTGCTGTGTTGAAGTCTCCCAGTATTAGTGTAATGTTATCTAAGTATGTCTTTACTTCGGTTATTAATTGATTGATCTACTTAGCAGCTCCCACATTAGGGGCATAAATATTCATGATTGTTAGGTCCTCTTGTTGGATATATCCTTTAAGTATGATATAGTGTCCCTCTTCATCTCTTACTACACATTCTTTCGGATAAATTTTAATTTATCCAATATGAGGATGGCTAACCCTGCTTTCTTTTGAGGACCATTTGAATGGTAAATTGTTCTCCAACCTTTCATTTTCAGGCTGTAGGAGAGCTATCCTTTAAAAAGGGGGGGGGGGGGCTCTCACTAGCAGTGGATGGATGCTGCTGCATCACTCAGACCCCATGATCATGAACTTCTCTGGGGACCTGCAATGACAGCCCCGAGGAAGAGACTGATACATTCATGTACGCACCAGTTTTTTACTTTCTCCAAATCAGCAGAGGGGAAGAGAAGATATGCATGCCATGGTCATGGCATGGGCAGCCGCATCACCTACAACAGGTCATGCTGCTGGCCCCACCAGCCCGAGGCCTGAGCAGCTGGCTGCAGGTGACCTGTCAGGGCAGGCCCCTTCCCTTGGAGTCCATCCAGATCTGCCCTTGGCTGGAATAAACAGGAACTATGCCTGACACTTGCCACTGGCTGTGCCTTTTATCCTTAGCTGTGTCCCCTCCAGTCACCAAGGAAGACCTCCCGCCCTCCGGGGAGCTCAGTGGAAGTGCAGCAGTGCGCGGGCCACCCCGGCTGGGGACACCACTGATGCAGCTGGATTGCGGCAAAGGTCAGAGAGAAACCAGCGGTCTCAAGAAGGGTCAGGATCAGGTCAGTTTGAGGAGTCATCCCAGGTTCCCAAGGTGTCTGGGGCCACCTTTTCTGAGAGCCCGGTAGTGAGAACCCACAGCCCCCCAGACTCTGCTCCGGACGCCGCCAGCCCCCGCCCGCAGTCACGGGGGCGCAGCTGTGGCCCGGGGGCATGGGAGCCACTGCAGGAGCCCCCACCTCTGCAGGCCCCGGGGGGGGGGGTCCAAGGGCCGCAAGACAGTCACCGCCCCCTGGCCCGGGAGGGCAGAGGCATCCCTGCCGTGGGAGCCGTGCCTCAGGGCCCCGGGGTCCCCCGCGGCGGTCGGGGCACAGCAGGCCGTCCCCGGGGGCACAGACGCCGCAGGTGGATGGAGGCGGACGGAGAAGGCCAGAGGCGGGGAGGCTCGGCCGGGAGCCCAGGCCCAGAGGGAAGCGGGGGAGGAGACCCCTGGATGGGGGGCGCACAGGGCGGGGGGCACACACCACCCCACGACACCGGGGAAGCCCAGGGCACCCCCCCAGCCCCCCCGGAGTCCGGACATTCCAGCCTTGAGGGGGGAGGGGCGCTGACGCCACCATCCAGGCCCTGCCGGACCCGCCAGCAGCGCGGCTCCTCCGCGGGGAAGGTCAGGGCAGCCCGGGCAGGGCGCTCACGGCCGCCAGGGACTCGAGGGCCCGCGACTGTCTCGGGCCTGGGGGCGCACAGGGGCAGAGGGTGAGGGGCTGACATGGGGGCCAGGGGCGGGGACCTGGGGGCGGGGACACAGGACCAGGGGGCGGGGACCCGGGACCAGGAGGCGGGACCCAGGACCAAGGGGCGGGGACCTCGGGACCGGGGGGCAGGGACCTCGGGACCAGGGGGCGGGGACCTCGGGGCCAGGGGGCGGGGACCTCGGGACCAGGGGGCGGGGACCTCGGGACCAGGGGGCGGGGACCTCGGGGCCAGGGGGGAGGGACCTCGGGACTGGGGGGCGGGGACCCAGGACCAGGGGGCGGGACCCAGGACCAGGGGGCAGGGACCTTGGGACCAGGGGGCGGGGACCCAGGACCAGGGGACGGGACCCAGGACCAGGGGGCGGGGACCTCGGGACCGGGGGGCGGGGACCTCGGGACCAGGGGGTGGGGACCTCGGGACCAGGGGGCGGGGACCTCGGGGCCAGGGGGGAGGGACCTCGGGACTGGGGGGCGGGGACCCAGGACCAGGGGGCGGGACCCAGGACCAGGGGGCGGGGACCTCAGGGCCAGGGGGCGGGACCCAGGACCAAGGGGCGGAGACCCAGGACCAGGGGGCGGGGACCTCAGGGCCAGGGGGCGGGACCCAGGACCAGGGGGCGGGACCCAAGGACCAGGGGCCGAGGACCCAGGACCAGGGCACAGGGACCTTGGGACCGGGGGCGGGGGGACCCAGGACCAGGGGCCGGGGACCTCGGGGTGACCCCGGGGCGGGGGCATCGGAGCCGCCAGTGCACCCCGCAGGCGCAGCGACGCCAGGGCCTCTGCTCCGAGGAGCCGCCCGGGGCCCCGGGGGCGAGGGGGGCACGTGTTTTTCTGGGCATTGATTTTTTCGGGGGACACGCGGAGCCGCGGAGCAGGTGGCAGGAGGAGCCGGCGCCATCCCGACGGCGGTGCTCGCGGGGCGCACGTGCCTGGAGCCGCGGGGCCAGCAGTCGGGGTGTCGGCAGGTGCGGGGCCCGGGCAGGGAGGCGCTCGCAGGGGTGACAGCTCAGCTGGGGACTGTATTTCCGAAGCGAAGCGCCGGTACACAGGTGTCTCCTCTCCTTCTCTATAAATTTTAACGTCCCTGAAGTCAGGATGCTCTTTAAATGGCTGTCGGCCGGGTGGCAGTTGTGATGTAGTCGCGTTGTCTTAGAAACACCTTACACGATTTCTGTCACTAAGGCTTTCCTGTTTCATGTATTCGCAAGAGGAACATATCACAAAAATCTGTTCTGGCCTGAAGGATCATTTTTAAGAAGTATAAAAAATCCTAAATGGCAAGAAAAACAGGTAAGTTTGACCGCTCCAGCCTCTCCTGAGACCATCTCAGTGGCTTCCCATCACGCGTAGCCCCAAATTAAAGCTCTTAGGGGAGCTTTCCAGACCTTCAGGATCTGCCTCCTTCCTCCTGGGCCTCATGCCTGACCCCCCTCCGTGCTAAGGGCTCTTCACCCTCCTCGCGGCTCCCCAGGCAGGCCAACCACCTGGGGCAGAGCCTTTGCATCTACTATTCTGCCTGATGTGCCCTTCTGCTGGGCATCCCACACTGTTCTCCCTCCACTCTGTTTACAAAGATACTCAAAGAACCTCAGAGTCTCTTGATGCCAACTTCTCCAATGTAGAAAATTCCAGAACGAAGAGTCATCCCAACTGAAAATTTCATGACCTCTCTAGTTACAATCCAAGCTGATTTTCAACATTGATTTCTTGGTCAAACGTTGCATCCCCAACAAGAGAGAAGCTTCTTGACTCCGTGGGAAGTTCAAACTTCATCTCAGAGGTATTCTTGCCAAAAAATAATGTACTTGAATCTAATCGCGAGGATACCACCAGATAAATCTAGACTGTGATGCATTTTACGAAGCAACCGGCCTGAACGCTTCAAAAATGTCAGTACCACAAACAGCAACAATGAAAGCGGAGGAGAATGTTGGAGATCAGAGAAAAGTGAAGAAATGTAATAACCGAACACGAGGAATGAAACTCCGTTGGATTCTGGGGGAGAAATCTACAAGGGATCATTAGGAGATAATTAGGAAAATTTGAACATGAACCGTACATGTGATTATATTGAATTACTGGATTTCTTAGGTGTGATCATGAGGTTGAGAACACATGGGCAAACGTTGCTGTTGCTGTTCTTAACACATACGTGTGGAAGCAAATAGAAGGCACATCATGACATTTGGAATTTCCAAATGTTTCAACAAAATAATGTGGTAAGGGAAGCAAATGAGGCAAGATGTTCACTGATGGATCTGGGTAAAAAAGGTTTTTGATGTTCATGGTATTATTCTTTTGACTTTTCTATATGCTTGAAATTACAAAATAAGAAGAACTTAAAAATCCATTTCTCCTATATTGGAAACAAAACAAAAGAAAGATTTTTAAAACCCAAAGAATATCCTGGCCCTATCAATGTTTTTAAATAACCTACATAATGTAAAGAAAGTGTGCGCAACAACCACACAAAATTTCACCCCTGGAATTAACAGGAATATAGTGAGGGATAGGATATCGATAGGATGTGGATACATGCTGTCAGAACTAAAATCCTTAACCTGTTTTCTGAAATCTAGGATGTCTCCCACTGAAGGCCTGCAATTTATTTCCAGCAATAATCAGCTGGATACATTTATAAAACTTTCTTGTTATCAGGGTCTATTTAATTTTGCCAATACATGTCGTCAGTGGAGAACAAAGTGCCTCAACATTTAAAATGTATTTTAAAATGACTTAATGTCTACAATGTCAGAAGAAAGACTATAAAATATGGCAATCATTTCTACAGAAAGCAAAATATTAAACCTAGTAAACATTGAAAATATCCCTCAAAAAATGGTTTCCATGATAGTGAGACATGTAACTGTTTCATAACAAAGAATTTAACTCAAAATTTTCTAATATGTTTAAAACTTGAGCTATCATGTTATGTTCAATAATTTGATTTGTAGAATTCACTTAAAATGGCTTTGTTGCAATTATTACATGTAATTATTGTTGATGAGAAAAAAATAAGATGCTCTTATGTTTTCTTCTTACTTGAGGAATGACCACTGTTCTCACCAGAGCAATGAGTCATTATCAGTCCTGGTGAATAATGAAACAATACTAGTAAGGAGGATTACAAAAATAAAACAAAGAAATAAAAATACAGACAACAGAGTAGCAAATTTAAATCCATATTATTAGCACATTGTTAGGCATTTTAAATCAAGCACCGATTAGCTTTGCAATCTTTGAAATATTCCTTGCATGTTTTGTCTCCTTCTCAAGTCATTTAAAGTACCCAGAACACTTGATAATATTAGATTTGTGAACACCTAAATTAAATTTGTAATCAATATTTAAATGTGGGGAAGATCAAATTCGTTAAATGTCTAAGTTCTTTTTCATTTAATCACTGTGTAGCTAGTGTCTGAATATTTAGATAAATGTTGATGGTTGAAGATTAATAAATTGGACATTCAACTAAGTAGAAATTGTATCAAATATTTCTCTGCATGCACACACACACACACAACAGGAAAATTCCAGATTCTGCCAAGATTCACCATGTCCAGGAATAGATGCCTGGGCCATATATAAAGGCCTCTTTAGGCTAGTGGCCTAAGAGGAGCCTGGCAAGAGAAATCTGCCACTTTGCACTGCGACTAACCAAGGCAATCGGATTCCCTCTCCTACGGCTTGACTCTGAGATAAACAGACTCAACTGTCCATGTGTAAAACACAGAGAGAAATAGAAGAGCAGTGAGACACTTGTTTGCAAGGTGAGTGAAGATGACACCTGTTTCCAGGGAAGCAGCAAGGGGTGTCACCGTAGGTGCTTTCAGGTCCCTCCAACTGCTATTGGGTCTGGAACATCAATGAGCAGCATTCCAGGGCCCCATGAGCACCTGCAGTAATTTCCTGTACCTTCCACTTCTCCCCACAGCCCACAGTGCCATGGGAGTCCCCAACAGGACCAAAGGAAAGTCCATTGTAGGTTAAAGCCAGGCAGGAAACATTAGGGACATCTACCATGGTCACCTGTGCTGTTCCAAGCACCAGAGTAAATAAAATGTGACTTCTTCAACCTCGAGACACTTTTTTTTTTTTTAAGATTTAATTTATTTATTCATGAGAGACACAGAAAGAGGCAGAGACACAGGCAGAGGGAGAAGCAGGTTCCTCACAGGGAGCTGGATGTGGGACTCGGTCCCTGGACCCGTGAGCTGAAGGCAGACGCTCAACCACTGAGCCACCCAGGCGTCCCCCTCAAGACATTTGTAATCTAGCACTTAGAACGTAACATACTAGGGGCACCTGGTGGCTCAATCAGTTAAGTGTCTGCCTTTGGCTCAGGTCATGATCCCAGGGTCCTAGGATCGAGTCCCGCATCAAGCTCCCTGCTCTGTTGGGATTCTGCTTCTCCCTCTGCCTCTGCTCACTCCCCGGGACTGGTGCATGCTCTCTCTCTCTCTCTCTCTCTCGTAAATAAATAAATAACATAATATAACATAACATCTCTAAAGGCATCAACAGTACATATGAGCCAAGTGCCCCAAGGGCACCTAGAAGGAAACAATGAAAGCCTTACAAGCCAGAAACAGGAAGAAATGAGAATGGGCCGATTGGGTTGACCTTGCAAATCACCATAAAGGATTTTACCAAGAGGCAGAAAAGGGGAGGGAGCTCACAAACAAATGGTGCAGGGGCAGCATAGCCTGGTAGGGGTAAGAGGACAGATTTCTGCATGAATGCCTATTTTCTTATTTATTTATTTATTTATTTATTTATTTATTTATCTATTTATCTATTTATTTATTTATTTTTGAATGCCTATTTTCAAACCTAGACCCCCACCATGTGCTAGCTCTGTGATCTGGCCCAGGCTATATAATCTTACTATCCCTCAGTTTCCCTATCTGTAAAATGGGGGTAATAATAGTGTCTACTCGTGAGATTACAATGAGGAATAAGTAAGGTAAAACTCGTAACCCTCTTAGATTAGTGCTTCACCCCGTGACTGGCACTTAATAATGTCAACTACTGCTTGCACCATTTCCATACCTCATACTGGTATGACAGTGCCAACTTTCCCTCCTTCCTTCTGCTTTTGGTAATTTGGGGGACACTTCATTCTTTGTGTTCTGTGCTTCCACACGTGTGTACTTTGGCTTGGCGTGTTCAGGCCCGGGTCTGCCCGGCATTGCACCAGGCTCACAGATGTGTTCTTGCGCTCATCCCATCTGCCGGCATTGTTTTCTCCTGCTTTAGACACCTTCCAGGCCGGGCCCATGGTCCACCTCAGTGAGTCAAAGAGGTACCTTAACCAGGGGCTCTTGATCTCGAGACAGATTCAAACGCAACTCTACCCTTTGATACCTTTTGTGAGACAAACTTGCTGAACCTTAGTTTTTTAATCCATAAAATGAGGGCAAGAATGCATATTTCATGGGGTTATCATTGCAAGGCTTCCATAAAAATAAGTAAGTATGCAGAGCTGTTTGACCCAGTGCCCCACACATAATAACGGCTTAACAATTAGTAGCATTAACATTAAAAATAATAACCTTGCCGTAATCTATAAATTTTATTATGTATTTGTTCATTTTTCTGAAGGGAGTCATAGCTTTTACCAAATTATCAGAGATCCTTACTCCTGCTTGGCATTTTCCCAGATAGAAAGAACCCGTATTCAGACTAGAATGCATGCATATCCTCTACTGCTGTGCTAGGACTCTCCTAAGCATAGAAGCTGTGTAATGAGTAAAACATAGAAGGGAAGCCTCCACAGACTTTGTCTTCCTTTACGGTGTCACCCACCCTGAGGAGGCTCAGGGAAGATGAATATGACACGGAAAAAAATTGGAATGAGCCAACTCAGGCTGCCCCTCCTTTCTTCTTTCCTCACACCCTCACCCCCAGTTCCCAGGGACCCCAATGTGTTCAGCTTCCTTTTCCCAGCTAACCTTATTTCCAGAAAAGGATCTGAGAAATACATTGGTACTGAGACCAGGATGAAAAAGAACACAAGACTCCCAGGGATATTTGCATTTGAGTAGCTGAGCAAAACTAAAAATCAAAGGGATGAAGGTCTAATTAGGGAATTATGGGCTTCGGGAATGTCAGCAAGGAAAAAACAATGTCAGTAAGGAAAACATTGAAACCAGGAGATGTTTGTTCCCGGGGCCACCGGAATGAGAATACACGAGGCCTGTCTCAGGTGTGGCAGTCTGTGGCTGGCCAGAACAGGAGTGGAAAATGGAAATGAAATCTCATTGTTTGAAAAATTGAATTAAAATGTAAAAGGTAAGACTAACAGCCTTGAAAAAGAATGAAGGGGATACATACAAGCTGATATGGGAAGAGACGTTAAGTGGGAGAAGCAAGATACAGATCAGTATGCCTAGAATGAATAGACATGTATATGCTTGCATATACATGGAAACTTCCAGAAAGATACAAAGCAAACTGGTTACAATGGCTATCTCTGGGGAGGGAGCCTTGGAGGATTCAAGTCTGGAGTGGAAGAAAGACTTGTTTCTGCTTGTTCACTTATATCATTTTATATTGCTGAGTTTTGTTTTGTTTTGCCAAATGTATGTATCACATTTTTTATTTAAAAAATTGATTTGAGAAGATAGTGTGAGTAAATTCAGTGAGCCATGAAACCTTTTGCTAAAACCAATAGCATGACATATTATTTTTGAAAGACTAATGAGAGACCGTAGTTAACGATAAAACAGGATGCCATGAATGAAACCCATAGCCAAAATATTTCACTAAGATTCAGAATTCAAGTTAAAGTCTGTGATTCAAAGTGTCACTAAAGGCAACTGAAGTACCAGGAAAATTAAGAGGAAAAATCCCCAAAGTTTGAGCTAGCTTTCTTAGCGATGTACTTTTTTTTTTTTTTTTTCATCTTAGAAAGACCACCCACTACATTTCTACACCCGTTTTTGCACAGAGAAAGGGTTTCAGGAAGTTATATTCCTCATTAGCCAAATTGGCCCCCATGCCAAGCCTGCCTTCGCTTGTGAGCCTGAGAACCAGCACTACACACGCCAGCTGCCTTGTTCCTTATAAATAGAATTTTCCCCACTAGCTTGGAGTGATAAGTACGAAGGCGGGTCAAAATCAAAAGCCATAGAAGGTGTAGGTGTGTGCACACTCACGGGCCTGATCATCGTACTCATGATTCCAGGAACTGCTCTGAGAATTTTTGCTCAGTTTCTCATGTTTCTGCTTTGGGGATTTGATGATTACATTTGTTGATGGAGAAAAAGAAAACAAAAGCCCCACAAGTCCTGAAAATTAGAAAATTTCCCAGTGGAACACTCTATTAAGAAGGAGGGGGAAAAAAACTCACGTCTCCACCAGCCAGACACCACCATCAATTCCCAAAGGTGTTGAGAACAGCAAGAGAAAGTACTCCTGGAGAAATTACTTAGAAATATTCTGCTTCGCCAAATGCTACACAAGTCAAACCAAAAAAACATATATTTTTTTAAAAGTTGGCTTTGAAAACACGCTATTAACATCCAAAATACTCACATTTTCTCAGCGTCACGAACATAGTAAATAAATTTGTGAACTAAAAAGGCAACTGAGAAACTAAAAAAGCAATTGATGAACATGTAAAGGCAGATGGATCTATAAATTGGACAGTAGATTTCACATTATAGGCAGTTTCCCGGTGATTTTCTTTAAGCATGTTGGCTCAAACATGCCAGAAACATTTGTTAAGAAATAGATCCAGAGAACCAAATTAATCCGCTGGAGAATCTACTGCATTTGGCACCGTGGGACAAAATAGGGAGATACTCCATTCTTAAGGAATTACTTTTTTGAGAGAGACGTATATAAATGCACTGCAACAATCAGAATAACACCGTATCCTGAGTGCGATCAAAGTGAACGCCTTTATTTTTTTTTTTTCAAATTGACCTCTATGAATAGTTTACAATATGTACCAGGCACTATGCTTAATGACTCAAACGTGTCATCTTATTTACTTCTCACCCCACCTCCACAGGGTAGATGCTACTACCATCTTCATCTTGCAAATGATAAAACAGAGTCTTGGAAAGATCGGGAATTATCAAGTTCAGGGCTCAGGTCCTCAGCAAGTACAATCCATTTCCTCTGAGCATTAATCTGATACAAGCAACAATCAGAAGCCACACATTTTCAGGCATTGGATCTGTGTCCAATCCTCAAATAACATCAAAAACCAAAAACAAACAAAAACAAAAACCTCCCTAAATTTACTAGGTTTTCCCATAATCTGTTCAAAATCAGGTGGTAAAAATGTCACCTCAGTCATTGTGGTTACCTTTATGAACAATCCTTTGCCAGGTTTCACAGACCAAACATAAGACTCCTCATTTTCTTGGCCAGAAATGAAGGGGAAGCAAGTTGTCCTGCTATGTAGCCTGTAGATTATTCTTTTAACATTAGTAGGTTATATACAATTTTATTTCTCTTCTTTGCTTTAAAATGTTCCATTACTTATACAAGGAAAATTAGATCAAATCAAAATATGTTTATATGACATAATAAATGTGTTTGAAGAAAGCGATGTACAAACAGAATAGTAAGCTAAATACACTGAGGGAGCTAGGTATTCGAAAGAAAGCTATAATGAATCATTTTGTACTGCAAAGAAACCTCTCGCATGTATTTATTTATAATCCACTCCACGCCAAACACATTTCAGGCAGCTTACAAAGATGCATTTAACCCTATAAAATATAAAATCCAAAAACAGCAATGGATTCAAGGTAAACAGAACATAACGGCAGACAGGGGTGAACTGAGTGCCCCAAATCTGCAAAGGCCTTTGCATTTCACAGAGGTGGGACCCAGAGTGCCTGGCAGCCAAGGTCTAGGGCAAACCATAGCTGGTTGCATAGTGTAGTCATATATGATTTTACACAACAGGTTGATATTTTCAGAATGATTCCACACTTCCTGACCTAAGGAGACCCTCCATCTGCTCTGTGACTGGGTCCCCTGCAGCCACCTCTGGTGGAGGCTGCTCTTTCTCCCTCTGCCACTTACCTCAAGATCCTCGAGAGTTGGTACCATCTTCCACAGTCCCTGTTGTTTCCAGACCACTTTCCACCTACATTTTTGTAAAAGCCTCCACTCCTCTGTCATCCTCCAGCTTCTGGGTACTTCCTCTGGTCCCACAAACACTTTGGCACCTCGCTCTCTTTCTTCCATTGCACACCTGTGTGTACCTGAGCAACTCTGGACCGAAATGGATGGCATTGAGCAATGTCCACTTGAAGCCTGTCCGCATGGTTTTCAGCATCCCGCTGTCTTCAGCCTCATTGGGTTTCCTGATGCAGGAACCCTCTCCTTGGCACGTATCCACCCATGCCTCTCCTGTCTTCCTTTCTCATGCCTTTTGTCTCCCTTCCTAATTTCATTTCCATGTTTCATCACCTCAGCCACCCTTTTGCCAGTATCTTAACCTCTGTTGGCCCCCCCTTTTTTTTCATTAACAACTTCCCAAAAAAACTCCATGCTCAGTGAACCCAACTGTTCGCTTTTCAGTGCCTACAGCAGGACTTCTGAGAAGCGCTCAGGGGAAAAAAGAATCAATATTCTTCATGTACATTAAAAATTAAAAGAAAGAAATCTTAGCAAATTAAAAACAAAAGAATTTCCATAATTATAAAAATATGGATGGGGTGCCTGGGTGGTTCAGTTGGATAAGCACCCAGCTCTTAATTTCAACTCAGATCATGATCTCAGGGTCGTGAGAACAAGCCTTGTGTGGGGCTCTGTGGTGAACATGAAGCCTGCTTAAGATTCTCTCTCTCCTTACCCCGCTGCTGATAGATGATAGATAGATAGATAGATAGATAGATAGATAGATAGATAGAATCTTATTAAAAATAGAATTTGCAGCAAACCATTTACACATAAAAATTCCAAATTATTCAGTTAAATTTTTAGAATTAAATAACAAATTTAGCACATTTTCTGGATAGATTATCAACATTCAAAATCAGTCATATTTCTCTATCCCAGCAGCAAAGAGTTTGAATTTGAAAAATGAGAAAACTTTTAAGATACCATTTACTTCAAAAGGTATCAAGTTGTCATAGTATACAATTGCCCAACAAAAATTTTTAAAAAACCACACACCCAAAAATCTACACATGAAATTTTACAGTGGCTTTCTTCATGACTGCCAAAACCTGGAAACAATCCAAACATCTCTCAACTGAAAAATGGATAAACTGGGGTATAAGCCTTCAGTGGAAAGTTGGCCAACAACACAGAGAAATTAACTATGGATACACACACAAAAGCATAGAAAAGTCTCAAATGCGTGATAGTAATAGAAGACAGATTCAAAAGGCTACACGCTGTAGGAGTGCAGTTACATGACATTATGGAAAAAGTACAACTATAGGAAGAGAAAACAGATGAGGGATCACCAGGAGCAGAGGTGGAGAGAAAAGATTACTAACATGTAGGACAGGGACCAATGAGACTGTTCCATAACCTTTTTTTTTTTTAGCTTTATTGAGATACAATTGACATATACAATTTGTGAGTTTAAGGTGTACAATGTGATGATTTTATATACACATATATTGCAAAATAATTACAATAAAGTTAATTAACACATTCATCACCCTCACATAGTTACCTTTTGTGTGTGTGCAGTAAGAACTTTTAAGATTTACTGCCTTAGGGGGCATCTGGGTGGCTCAGAGGTTGAGCATCTGCCTTTGACTCAGGGCGTGATCCTGGGATCTGGGATTGAGTCTGCATCGGGCTCCCTGCAGGAAGCCTGCTTCTCCATCTGCCTGTGTCTCTGCCTCTCTCTCTCTGTGTGTCTCTTATGAATCAATAAATAAAATATTTTTTAATATTAAATATTTATTTTAAAAAAGATTTATTGTCTTACCAACTTTCAAGAATATAGTATGGTAACTCTAGTCATCATGCTGTACATTACATCCCAGAACTTACTTATCTTATCATTGGAAGGTTGTATTCTTTGCCCACCTTCACTCATTATCCCCAGCCCCCAGCCCCTGGCAACCATCAATCTATTCTGTTTCTATGAGTTTGATTTTTTTTTTTAGATTCCACGTGCAAGTGAGATCTTACAATATTTGTCTTTCTCTGTCTGACTTATTTCACTTAGCGTAGTATCCTCAAGGTTTATTTAAGTTGTGCAAATGACAAGGCTTCCTTCTCTTTTTATGGCTGAATAATATTACGTTGTGTATATAGACCACAATTTCTTTATCCATTCATCTATAAACAATTAGATTGTTTCCATGTCTTGGCTGTTGTATGTAATGCTGCAGTAAACATGGGGTGCAGATATCTCTTCAAGATAGCAACTTCATTTCCTATTGTCCTATATCTTGATTGTGATGGTGGTTACACAACAAAATGAATTTGTCAAAACTCACGGGCATGTATAATAATGAGTTAATTTTGCTGGATGAAGATTATACGTTAACTGTATAGGGTTTTTTTTTTTTTAAGAAAAAAGAAACATTGCATTCCACTTGGAAGTTAAGTTTTCTTTTTCTTTTTTTGGAAGTTAAGTATTTTGAAATCTCAGTAGTAGAATTGTTTCAAGGGGAAATTTGCAACAATTCAAAATTGCTATTTGTGTGTTCTACAGTACTATATATTCCTGTGTTTAATAATAGATTTAAAATAAGCAATGATATATGTTATAATTTTAAGATAAAGAAATAGAACCTGAATTATTTAAACTTTACCCTTCTGTGAGATGGTTTGGAATTTTGATAAGCGAATTTTTGGGTTTTTTTAATTATTTTTTTAAGTAGGCTCCACACCCAGGATGGAGCCCAATACAGGGCTTGAATTCACAGCCCTGAGACCTGACCCGAGCTGAGATCAAGAGTTGGATGCTTAACTGACTGATGACTTATTTAAAAATAAAGAACAAAATAATAACATGCAATATTACATCAGTGGTACAATTCAGTAGCTTCCTAAATTATATCTTTTCCATACTGTTCAGATTTATTAAAAAATTTTTCTTAGATTTATTAAAATTTATTTATTAAAGATCACTTTTAAAGAATTTTTGTAACTACTTCCATACCTGTTTCTTCATGTAAAGGGAAAGTTTGAAATTAAAAGTAAACATATTCTTCAGTCAATTATAGAAAAGGTAAATTTAAAATTCTGGCTATGCTCTTTTGAACATGAATACACCAAGATCAATTTTGGCAGTCATTGGAAAACTTGCAGAAATAGGATTAAAAACAAGAGCAATGGGGAAAAGATAATTTTTTTCAACAAATAATGCTAAGTTAATTAAATACTCACATAGGAAAATAAAGAAAAAAACATTATTCCTCTTTTATACATAAAAGTCCTTTTCAGCTGGACTAAGACCATAATGCGAAAAATAAAACAATACAGATTTTAGAAGATAATATAGGAGAATATGTTCATGACCTTGAGTTGGAAATCAGTAGGTACAAAAGAAAAAATTGATTCACTTGACTCAAACTGAAATCAGATGAACAGAAATCTGTTCATCTAAAAATACCATTAAATGAATGGAAAGAGTGAGCTTAAAACTGATTTTAAAACTCTCTAAAAACTGATAAACTGTTGGCAAGGATGGAATTCTCAAACACTACTGGTAGGAGGGTAAATTGATAAAAGTTCTTTGAAACATCACCTAGAATTATCTAATAAAGATGAAAATAATATATTATATTATATGGATTTCTAGTTATAGCAGAATAAAGAGGTCAGCAAATCCTTTCCTCAGAAAACAAGTATAAAACCGGGCAAAATAATTTAAAACAATAATTTCATGGTTCTGGAAGTTTACCAAAGGTAAACAACAAATGGAGAGATATTTATTCATGAAAAGCTGCTAGAATGTTGGGGGAAGAACAGTAGGCATCTGCAAACATACTGCTGGGGGCAGCTCCAATCCCCTGCCACTTGGTCAGCCAGCTAGTTTTATTAGGTAATGAAAAACAGTAGCTTTGCTGCCATTGATGGGTTTAAAACACACACAGATATTATATGTAATATTTACACCATTATATGTATGTTATGTATTATAACATATAATATAGACATAAAATAATAAAAGCACAAAGGAGAGAAAAGGAGACAGATTTAGAGTAAAGAAAATTGCTGTATTTTACTGAAACAAGTCAATGTTAACCTGAAGTAGACAGTAACACATGGAGATGCATATTATAAGCACTAGAACAACCACTAAGAAAATAATTCATGAGATATATTTGAGATGTCAACTCAGGTGATGTACATGGGAATGGAGGAGTAAGAACATCCAAAAATCCTCTTCTCCATAAAAAAAATGAGAACACTGGCAAAAATGTATCAAAATCAACTTTTTCAGAACTCTGGAGATTAACCAAAGGCTTGAAGGAGTCTGGGAGTGTTTATTCAAGAAAAACAGCTGAATCTCAGTAAGAACAGTGAGTTCCCTGGCATTTTTAACTTGCCCGATTGCCATACCCTCCTCCTCAGCAGTATGGTAGCCTTAAAAACCAGCAGCCCACAATTGCAGTGAAATCTATCATTCCAGCAGTCACTGGAAAGGTTGGAGCTCTTTCAAAATCCCATTCCCAGAAAATTGTCATTATTGGACTTGCCTGGTGGTTCCCTGGAAGATCCCACTCACAAGGCTTGTTTTTATTTAACCTTATTCAGAGCTTGCCCAATAAAAACAACCATTACTCAAAGCTATTTGTTGAAAAAAATCAGCGGCAATCATTCAACATTGCAGTTGCCTGAGGTAGTAATAAGAGTTGGGAGCAAATAAATAATAAAAAACATTAAAAGAAAAGCTGGAGAATGAACTGTCCAGAAAGGGCTTTGGAAAGCTTCAATAAATTACTGGAAACCTGGAAGTCCATATGCATGCAGAGGGCTATGCTTATGCTCAGAATTGTGTGCATGTTCAGGAAAGACTAAGAAGGCCCCAAGCTCTGATTTCTGCTTGACCCTGAGGCTCTACCCAAGCAGGAAGTGAACAGTAAGGGAGTTATAAACTATCTGAGTGAGTCCTGAGCCCTTCAGCAAAAAATGGGAGACTTATTGGTTCCAGATATTTCAGGAAATCTCTTTCCAGCTATTCTCTGACCAATAAGCTAACCATGCAGAGACTCTGGTGGCCACACATGCCAAAGAATACAGGATTTATAGAATTGATTCTGGAGAATCACTAAACAAACAGCAACAACAGCAACTTCTGCATCAGTAACTAAACAACGAGTGCCAGAAAGGAAAAGAATCTGATTTCCAGAGGTACCACATTATATTATTTTAAACCTCCAGGGTTTTTTGTTTTGTTTTGTTTAAGAAAAAGTATAAGACATACAATGAAACAAGAAAGTATGGTTTCTACATAGAAAAAAGCCAAGTTATAGAAACTGTCTTAGAAGAAGCCCAGATGCTAGACGTACTTTAAATTAGCTTTCTAAAAGACCTAAAGAAAGAAATGTTTAAAGAACTAAAGGAAAGTATTAGAATAGTAACTCATCAAATAGAGAAAACTAATGAAAAGATAGACTTTTTAAAAATCAAATAAAAATTCTGGAGTTGAAAAGTACAACACTGAATTGAAAAATCCACTAGAGGAGCTAAATTTAGATTCAATTAAGCAGAAGAAAGAACCGGGAACTTGAAGATACATTAATTGAGATGACCTGCTCTGAGAAATTAAAAGAATGAAGAAAAATGAAGAGCTTCAGATACCTATAGGACACTATCAAATGCTTAGTAGGAGTCACAGAGTGAAAAGAAGGGTCAAAAAGAATATTTGAAGAAATAACAGCTGAACATTTCCCAAATTTGATGAAAAACCTACATATCCAAAAAGCTCAACATATACTGGGTAATATAAACACAGAAAGATCCACATTAAATTCAAAGTTCTGCAGGACAAAGGCAAGGAAAGACTCTTAGAAGCAGCAAAAGAAAAACGTCTAATCGTGTTCAAGGGATCCTCTGTAAGATTAATGCTTGATTTCTAATTAAAGAGCATGGAGGCCCCAAATCAGTGGGTTGACATATTCAGAATGCTTAAAAGAAAAAAGACTGTCAATTAAAAATTTTAATCCAGCAAGACCATCCTTCAAAGATGAAGAGAAATTAAAATGTTGCCAGCTAAACCAAAACTGAGCAAATTCGTCCCCATCTGATCTGCCCAATAAGAAATCTATCCTTCAGGCTGAAATGAAAGGACTCTACACAATAATTTTCATCCACATGGATGTATTTGCATCCACATAGATAAATACAAGACAGTATAAATGTATTTTTTATTGAAAATGTTTTCTTTCATCTTATTTAAAAGATAATAGCATAATGCAATAACTATAAATCTGTGTTGACGGGCATACAACATATAAAGGAGTATTTGGGGGGTACTTGGGTAGTTCATAAGTTTAACATCTGATTCTTGATTTTGGCTCAGGTCATGATCTCAAGGTTGTGACATCGAGCCCCTTGCTGAACATGGAGTCTACTTTGTCCCTCTCCTTCTGCTCCTCCCTCAGCTCGTGCTCTCTCTCTCTCTTTCTCTATCTCTCTCTCCAGAATAAATAAATCTTTTTTAAAAAGAAGTAATTTGTAGGACAATAACAGCACATAGGAAGGAGGAGGGGAATGGAGTTACCTAGAAGCAAAGTGTTTTATACTAATGAACTTAAATTCATACTAATCCAAACTGCATTGTTATAAATTAAGATGTTAATTGTGATCCCCAAGGTAACTACTAAGAAAATAACAAAACATATATTTAAAAATGAGAGAAGAATTACAATAGTACACTAGAAAACATCTATTTAATACAGTATTGGGCAGTAATGGAGGAACAGAGCAACAAAAAAGACATAAGACATATAGAAAAAGAAGTAAAATGGCATGTATAAATTCCACTTATCAGTAATCTCTTAAAATGTAAATGGATTACGTACTCTGATCAAAGGCAAAGATCAGCAATATAGATTTTTTTTTAAGAAACAAAAACGTGAGGCACCTGGATGGCTCAGTGGTTGAGCGTCTGTCTTTGGCTCAGGTCATGATCCATGGGGTCCTGGGATCAAGTCCTGCATTGGGGTCCCCACAGGGAGTCTGCTTCTCCCTCTGTCTCTCTCTGTGTCTCTCATGAATAAATAAATAAAATCTTTAAAAATAAATAAATAAAATTTTTTTAAAAAGAAACAAAAACATGATCCAGTTATATGCTATCTATAAAGAGACACCTTTTTGGTTCAAAGACAAAAGTTTACTAGAGACAAATGATAAGTAATGATAAGTGGGTTGACCCATCAAGAAGATAAGACAATTTTAAACATCTATACATATGTGACAAAAAAAGCCCCAAAATAGATGAGGCAAAAACTGATAGAACTGAAAGGAGAAGTAGAGAATCAACAATGGTAGTTGGAGACCTCACCCACATATAAAACTCCACAATGACATCCGAGTATGTATTATTCTAAAGTGCACATGTAACATTCCCCAGGCTAGATAATACATTAGGCCGAAAAACAAGTCTCAATAAATGTTAAAAGACTGAAAACATTTAGAGTATGTTCCCTGAACACAATGGAATGGAATTAGAAATCAATAACAGAAGGAAATTTGGAAAACTCACAATTTTGTGAAATTAAATAATACACTACTATATCACCAATAAGTCAAAGAAGAAATGACAAGGGAAATGAGAAAATACTTTGCGATGAACAAAACCAAAAACACAACAACCCAAAACTTGTGGGATGCAGTGAAATCAGTTCTCAGGGAATATTTATAGCTATTAAAAGCTTAACATTGAGAGCACCTGGGTGGTTCAGTGGTTGAGCATCTGCCTTTGGCTCAGGACATGATCCCAGGGTCATGGGATCGAGTCCCAAGTCGGGATCCCCGCAAACAGCCTGCTTCTCCCTGTGCCTGTGTCTCTGTGTCTCTTATGAATAAATAAATAAAATCTTAAAAAAAAAGCTTAACATTGGAAAAGAAGAAAGATCTCAAACCAATAACCTAACCTTAATAAAATGGGAAAGGACCTAACTAAAGCAAGCATAAGGAAGAAAATAATAAGGATTAGGACAGCGCAATGAGTAGAGAAATAACACAGAGAATCAATAAAACCAAAGTTGGTTCTTTAAAAAGATCAATAAAATTGACAAATCTTTAGTTATATTGACCCACAAATAAAGAACATTCAATTACAAATCAGGAATGAAAGAGGAAATATTACCACTGATCTTAGAAAAATAAAAATAACTGTAATATGAGCAACAGTACACCAATAAAACGAGAAATTCCAAGAAAGATACAAACTTCCAAAACTGACTGAAGAAAAAATGGAAAATCTGAATAAACCCATAACTAGTATAGAGAATGAATTAGTAGTAAAAAAAATTTCCCACAACAAAAGCTTCAGGCTTCACCATTAAATTGTATTAAAATTTTCAAAAATAATTAACACCAACCCTCTTCCATAGGGGAATCATTCCCATCTTATTCTATGAAGTCAAACTTAGCTTGATACTAAAATTAGCCCCAAGTGCTGGACTTCTGCTCACTGGAGAATCTGCTTCTCCCACCTCCTGCTCTTGGGATCTCTTATTTTCTCTCACTCTCTCCCTCTCCCTCTTAAATAAATAAATAAAATCTTTTTTAAAAAAGAAAAAAGAAAAAGAAATAAATGGAAATGCATTCCATGTTCATGGATTGAAAGATTTAATATTGTTAAAATGGCACAACTTCCCAAATTTGATCTACAGCTGGCATTTTTGTAGAAATGGATGAGTGATCCTAAAACTCATATAAAAGTTTGAAGACCCAGAATAGCCAAAAATTTTTGAAAAGAAAATATAAGAGGGATCCCTGGGTGGCGCAGCGGTTTGGCGCCTGCCTTTGGCCCAGGGCGCGATCCTGGAGACCCGGGATCGAATCCCACATCGGGCTCCTGGTGCATGGAGCCTGCTTCTCCCTCTGCCTGTGTCTCTGCCTCTCTCTCTCTCTGTAACTATCATAAATAAATTAAAAAATTTAAAAAAAAAAAAAAAGAAAATATAAGAAAAAAAAAGTTGGAATACTTACACCTGATTGATTTTCAAACTAATTGTATAACTACAATAATCAAGAGTGTTGGTGTAAGAGCAAAAATCAACTCTTGTGTTTATGGTTTCCTAATTTTTATAAGGTCACTAAGGCAGTTCAATAGGGAAAGCATAATTTTTTGTTTTTGTTTTTGTTTTTGTTTTTTAACAGATGCTTGTAGGAAAATTTCATATCTCACACATGCACATGCATATGAGCTTAGAACTTTATCTCACACCATATATGGAATTTAACTCAAAATAGATAATTCACACAAATATGAAAACTAAAACCAAAACTTCTAAAAGAAAACATGAAAGAAAATTTTTGTTACTTTGATTACGCAAAGATTTTTTTTGAAAGATTTTATTTGTTTATTCATGAGAGACATAGAGAGAGAGGCAGAGACACAGGCAGAGGGAGAAGCAGGCTCCATGCAGGGAGCCCGATGTGGGACTCGATCCCGAGATAACAGGATCATACCCCAGGCCGAAGGCAGGTGCTAAACCGCTGAGCCACCCAGGGATCCCAAGCAAAGATTCTTTAAATATGGTGACAAAAGCACACTCCACAAATAAAAATTTGGGAAATTCGGTGTTATGTAAATCTAAAACTTTCACTTTTCAAAAACCACCATCAAGAAAATGAAAAGATAAGCTAAGACCAGGAGATACAATTTATATACTTGTCAGAAACTCTATAAAAAAAGTCGAATCCAGAAGATCCAGAATATAGAACAGACTCTTTCAATTAAAAAATAAAAAGATAAAACAACCCAATTTAAAAATGGGCAGACCTAAACAGCACTTCATCAAGCAAGATGGCAAATGAGCATATGAAATAATGTTCAACATCATTAGGGAAATGCAGATTAGAAGTGTCAGCAAGACACCATTACACTCCTATTAGTATGACTGAAATACTGATAATCTCAAGTGCTGATGAGCGTATAAAACGAGATATTCCACACATGCTGATGGAAATGCAAAATAGCAAAGCCACTCAGAAAATAGTCTGGCAGTATTTTATTAGGATAAATACACATATAACACATAATCGTGCAATCTCACTCCTGGGTATTTACTAAGGGAAATGAAAAGATACATTTACATAAAAAAGCTGTATGCATTTTTATGGCAGTTTTATTTATAACTGTCAAAAACTGGGAACAGCCCACATGTTTCTACCAAAGAATGGATTGAATGGAATACTACTCAGGAATGAAAAGGGAGAAACATGGATCCATGCAACACAATGGAATAAATTATAAATGCATTTTGTTAAGTGAATGAAACAGAGCCAATAGGCTACATGTTACATTAACCCATAATATGACTGACTGGAAAGGAAACCTTATATGGATGGAAAACAAATCAGAGAGTTCTGGGGGCTGGGCATGGGGGAGAGTAAGGTTAATTATAATGGGGCCAGCAGAAAGGTACCTAGATATGAGAATGGGATCATGTCTCCATCCATCTACGAAAACCTGCAAAACTGTACACTACCAAGAGTGAATTTTACTGTATGTAAAATTAAATCAACCATAATGTGAGAGAAATCCAAAATGAAATAAAAATTGTAATAAATGAAGTTAATGATATTACAAATGAATAAAATAACCATGCTGCAGGGGATGGGGAAGAAAAGAACCTAAGAAGAAAAGAAACTAAGCCACTTTGGAAAACAGTATTTTGTGCATATATTTTAAGGTTAAAAAGACAAAAAGAACTTTTATGGGAAGCCTGGGTGGCTCAGTGGTTGAGCGCCTGCCTTCAGCCCAGGTGTGAACCCGGGGTCCTGGGATCGAGTCTCACGTCGGGCTCCCTGCATGGAGCCTGCTTCTTCCTCTGCCTGTGTCTCTGTCTCTCTCTCTCTCTCTGTGTCTCTCATGAATAGATAAGATCTTTAAAAAAAAGAACTTTTATTATATTGTTAAAATACAAGACTATATTTTAGTTAATAAATTTGTTTCTCCCAGCGGCATGGGTTAGCAATTCTGAAACTACTTTATGTGCATACTAAGGGTAAACAAATAAGTACGTATATTTTGATTAATGAGAGCCAGGTCTCTCTCATTGTTAGAGAGAGATGTCACAGATAAGAAAAGAGGAAGGCTATGAACAATTCTGCGGTGGTGAATTAGAGTCAGAAGTATCAGTGTGAACCTAGGGTTTTTTTTTTGTTTTTAAGATTTTATTTATTTATTCATGAGAGACACACACAGAGAGGCAGAGACACAGGCAGAGGGAGAAGCAGGCTCCCTGCAGGGAAGCCTGATGCAGTCTCAATCCCAGGACTCCGGGATCACGACCTGAGCCAAAGGCAGATGCTTAACCACTGAGCCACCCAGGCATCCCTGAATTTAGGGTTTTTAAACAAATATATATGTATGTATTTGCAAGGGTATATTAAAACTTTTGGAAATATATGTGCATATATATGTATTTCCAGAATTTGTCCCAAGGGAATATATAAGTGATGACACCCGGAGAGCAATGAGCATACCTAGTGACTGATCTTGCTTCTTCAATACCAATCTCCAATAAAAAAGAAACCAGAGCTTCTGTGAAAAGGGATTAATTCAAGAACTGGAGTGAGGAAAACACAAGATGAGCCTGGAGCATTTTATGATGCCAAAAAGCAAGAAAGTGCTCAAAATGGATGGCAGTCTGTTGAAAGGACACAGGACCCAACCTGAAAGAGTGCCCAGTGGCCAAAACTGGAAAAAAAAAAAAAAAAAAAGAGTGATAAAATAAATATTGATACTACTGAATTAAAAGCCATAGATTAAAATAAATATCCATGATCCCACACGGATATAATAACAAATAAATGAGGGAGAAGATTTATATAACAGAAGAATTCTGAATAATAAATATAGAGGGGATGGATAAATGCAAAATTGCCACAAGAGGACCACTATGAACATTGTTGCAGGCAAGTCTACCAATGGATGCTAAAGTTAGTGGGGAAAAGTTTTAGGAGAAACAGGAGATGGAGCTGGTCTCAAGGTATGTTCTCTAAGATCCCTATTAACTATAATAGGGGAAATAGTTACAATGGAGAAATCCATCATGCACAACCTCAACCAAATGGTCAATAATAGGACCAACTATGTTCATCAATAATAAGACATATTGATATGTAATCCCTAATGTGATACAGTAAGAAGAACACATTGCTTCTGTGAAATACTGGAAAATTCAGATTAAGGGAAATTCTACAAAGCAACTGACCAGTGCTCTTCAGAAATGTCAAGGTCATGAAAGAGAAGGGAAGACTAAGAAATATTTAGAGAAAGGAAGAGACTAAGGGGACGTGACCGTTCACTGTAGGGTGGGACCCAGGAACAGAAAAAGGACTTTAGCAGGGAAAGTGGTGAAAAACAAAGTCTGTAATTCAGTTAGTAGTATTGTATTAGTGTTAATATCATACTTTTGACAACTATGCTATTGTGTATAAGATGCTAACACTTGGAAAAGCTGCATATAGGCAATATGAGAATTCTCTGTACCATTTTGTGATTCTTTATAAATCCAAAATTATTTCAGAAAAAAGCTTTTAAAAGCAAATGTTGATATAATTTTAAAATGAAAAATATAGGAATTCTGATAAGCATTTGAAATAATCCTCAATGCCATTAGTCATAGTCCTGATGTAATTTAAAATTACAATGAAATACTCCTACAAATCCACTAGGACAACTAAAATCCAAAGCAATGACCACAGAGAGAGAAAGAAAGCGGATGGGCAGTTGCCACGAAAACACACTGCTCTATTTGGGACATACCTTCTACATTTTGCCATTTCTTGCCTCCTCCACTACCACCTCCCTGGTCCAAGTGCCCATTATCTTCCATGTGAATTTCCACCATCACCTCTTGACAAGTCTTCTGCTTCTACCCTTACCCTCTATCAGCTACTTTCAGCACAGCTAACACCTAGATCCGA
Organism: Canis lupus baileyi; assembly: GCF_048164855.1. Taxonomy (NCBI): domain Eukaryota; kingdom Metazoa; phylum Chordata; class Mammalia; order Carnivora; family Canidae; genus Canis; species Canis lupus. Next base: position 21,842,484 of record NC_132874.1, on the reverse strand, counting down.
TGGTCTCACTATTCTCTTAGAATCCTCCAGTGGTTTCTCATTTTACTCAGGGAAAAGCCAAAGTCCTCAGATGGCCCTGTATCTTCTCTCCTTTCCCCCAAACCCCCATGACTCAGAATATACCACTTGCTCTGGCCTCCTTGGTCTTCAAATTCCATCTCTTCAATGAGGCCTTACCTTGACATCTCTATTTAATACTGTAACCTGCTTCCTCCACCCCAGAACTCCAGATCTACGTAGGCTGCCCTCCTCTTTCTTTGTCCCCTAATGCTGACCATCTTCCAACATGCTAGATAATTGACTCACTGTATGTATTTTAATTCACTATTCTTGTTTATTATTTTAACTCCCCTCGTGAGAATGCAATCTCCACAAGGGCAGAACTCTTACTCTACTTTGTTAACTGATGTGTCCCAAACATCTAGAACAGCCCTTGGCACTTGGCAAGACATCAATAAATGTTTGTTGGAATGAATGAATGGCGCAGTTATATACCATTTCTGGTGAAGAGCCATTTACATTGACATTCATGTGAGATGGTTGAGATTCTCCCAACAGAAGACCAGGACCCTAGAATTATAGCTACAAAATAACTGCACTCACTCAGGGCCACTGCTAACTCATGAAGTGCCTTTGTGTGAGTTAGAAAGGATGCCCCTTCCTCCTGGGTGATGCAGCCCCGCACCAAGGTGACAGCTGGGTAATTGAAGTGTGGCCTGGGTTTTGTCCTACTCATATCCTCAGCCAGGTGATGCTGTGCAGTACCCGATCTGCCCAATTGTACGTGATAGTCCTGTGTCCACACGGACTTGCAGAAGAATCAGCACATGCCACTTGCTCTCCACTCCCTCTAGCCCATATCCCAGAACACACACAGGCTCCCCACCACAGCTGTGCTTAAGTCATCCTGCAAAAACTTAACACTCCCTGACGAGTGGCCCCTGGGGGCTCACCCTCCCACCGTCTGGAGCCTGCCCACTCAGAACTCCCTGGGCACCATGGCAGATCCTTTGCCCCAGATTTATGTCTTTCTCACTGCTCACTGTTTTGCTTTCTAAATCCTTGCCTATCTCTGGACCCCATTTTTTCACGATCACTGTAATGGCCCACAGTTCCTCTCCTGGCCTAAAATTCTCTTCCCAAAACCAGCCTAAGGTCAGTAATAAGTCCTTCCTGGTCTAAGATTGCATCGAATCCCACCCGTCCCCCTGCTCACCCCATGGTCCTCAAGCTGTGCTTCAGAACCTTCCGAGCTGCTGCTCTATGCTGTATGGAGTTGGACGGTGGGGGAAGGGAAACCCAGGGCTAGGACACGAGGTCCCTTAGGCCATTTTTAGCAAATGAGCCTTTACTCACAGTATTTACAGCTTTCAAGCATGACTTTTACCTGGAAAAAAAGCTTTATGTTTAAACATTAGAATGTGGGTATTCTGTGCCTTCAAGAGGAACACAGTCATTTTAACTTGGAAAAACTTTAAGTCCCAGTCATATTCCTTTTAAAAGCATTTTAATAGAGCACCTATGGAATGTCTGGCTTTGAGTGATGGAACTATCTGGTGAGCCCTTCAAGATTAAAAGGCTATAATAGGCACACCTGGGTAACTTACTCTAGTATTATAAAGACGATTAAAGTTAAGACAAAAACTACCACAGAAAATGACTGATTTTTAAGTGCTTGATCTTTCTGAAAGTAATTATATAGGAGGGCCAGAATCTCCCTGTAATCCAGGGATTCACCCCCTAGTTTATCTGTTCTGGAAGTCCCCATCTTAGTATGTGTGATGGGGCACACCTATACTTACACGAGACCCAAAATGTAAATGATAAAAGCGACTCATGATGACTCATATTCCTATTTGTCTGCTCACATTTGCCATAGGGGCAGTGGGCAGATGCTCCTTGAGAGCAGGATGGGTAGCTTGTCAGACTCTGAGGAGGATATGGGGGTGGGAAACAGAGAATGGGAGTTGCAGAAGCTTCTAAAAATACCTTCTGACTCAATAATCCAAAATAAACAACCCTACTTAAAAATGGGCAAAGGACTTGAATGGCCGTTTCTCCGAAGAAGATACATAAACGAGCAACAAGCACAAGAAAAGATGCTCAACATTGTTCATCCTTAGGGAAATGCAAAGTAAAACCACAATGAGGTAACACATCATACCCATTAGGACAGCTACTATGAAAAAAATAATAAGTGTTGGCAAGGATGTGGAGAAACTGGAACCCTTGTGCCCTGTGGGTAAGGATAAGATGGTGCAGCCACTAATGGAAAACTGTCTTCACACAGTTATGAACAGAATTATATGATCCAACAATTCTACTTGTGGGTATAAACCCAAAAGAATTGAAAGCAAGAACTCAAAGCCACTTATGCTTATAGCAGCATTCTTCACGATGGACAAAAGACAGAAGCAACCCATGTGTCCACTGATGAATGAATGATCAACAAAATGTGCTGTACCCATACAATGGAATAGTATTGTCACAAAAAGGAAGGAACTTCTGACACACTTTACGAGATGGATGAACATTGAGGACATTAGTGAAATAAGCCATTACTAAAGATGAATATTGTATGACCCCATTTGATGAGATACCTAGAATAGTCAAATTCGTAGGAACAGAAAGAATGGCGGTTGCCCGGGGTTAGAGGAAGGGGGTCAGAATGGCAAGTTAGTGTTTAATGGAAATGAGGTTTCAGTTTGGAAGGGCAAAAACATTCTGGTGGAGGATGGTGATCCATGGTCGCACCACAACATGAATTATTACCCAGCACTACTGAGCCATATACTTAAAATTGGTTAAGATGGCAAATTTTACGTTATGTGTATTTTACTACAATACAAATATGGGGGGGGGTGGAATAATCCTATGAACTTAAAAGGGAAGGCCGCTGTGGCCTGGGAGAAGAGATAAGTGAGCCTACCTCATTTTTGACCTAAGTTTCAACGAGGAGCATATATTTTCAAAATCTGGTCTACAGCATCATCAGAGGTATGACCAGTTGGTATGACCTTCCTGAAAGACCTTGGTATGACCAGTTGGTATGACCAGTTGGTATGACCAGTTGGTATGACCTTCCTGGAAGACAGTGTGGAAATACATAAAAAAGACCTTGCCCTCTGATGTGGCAATTCCACTTCTAGGCATTTTATCTTAAGAAATAATCATAGATGTTCACAAGATGTATCTACAAGGGTGAGCATTTGCGTACAGTATCAAACTCTTGGGAACACCATAAAAGGTACGACAGTGGAGAATGGTAAAACAGATGAAGGTGTTACCCTGCCACTACACAATTAATAAAAACAGTATTGTCAACGAATATGTAGTGGCATGAGAAATGTTCTCAACGTATCGCTAAATGTTTAAAAAAATTACAGAACGGTAAGTCCACTATGCATATATTTTTACTAAAAAATTCCACGTGTCTATTTAAAGAGAGGAAAAGATTTACAGTACCAGTGATTTTATTTTCACCTTTCTATTTATTTTTCCAAATTCCCATATGTAGTGTTCATGTGATTAGACATAAAAATACTCTATAAATATTTTTGAGTTAAATCTGAGTGCCCTCAGTTTCTAGTTGAGTCACTGAGCCCTGGTTAGGTTGAAATTTTTCCTTGTATTCAAAAAGGGGTGCTAAAAAAATGCCATTTATTTATTGTCTTAAGTCATGTTTTACTGTCAAAAACCAGATTGTAAGGGAGGATTTAAAATGTTTAAGAGAAAAAAAAAATAAAAAATAAAAAAATAAAATGTTTAAGAGAATAAATTTTGCAATCACTTCAAAAGCACCTATTTGCATGCAAGCCATTGGTATGCTAATTTCCAATCATTCCCATCTCATTCATTAAAACCAGTCGCCCAAGGTTCTCTCCAATCAATAACTGAAAGTAGGGGTAGGGGAGGGAGAGTGGGAAAAAGGATGGGGAGGGCCTCCAGGGCCGGGAATTAGAGCTACATTTCCTTGAACATCAATTCTGTGTTTCAGACTTTCAACTCAGATACTCGTTTCCCCTGTTCGATCCTCCAAGAATGTCCACAGGGCAAGTTTTATTCCCAAAGTTCAGCTGAGCAGGCTCACCCCTGCCTGGACTTACGGGGGAACTTCCTTTTTGTGTTTGTGCCAACCTTAGTGGGGACTGGGTTTGGGAGCCACAGTCTGGAAGCCCTCGGCAGATGATAACTGAAATGTTAGCCCTGTAATCCCAGCAAGAGGGAGAAAGTTGAGCTTTGTGCAGTCCAGAAAAAGGTGGGCCTCATGGGCCTGCCCATGAGGTTCACTTGGGCCTGCCAATGGGCTGCTGGGGCCCAGAGATGCTCCAAAGCCCTGGGACACCTCAGTTATGTTCACTTCAGCAGCGAACCCTGTGTGACTGTATCCAAGGCTAGCAATGTGTAAAACCTTCAGCGCAAGGAAAAGAGAAAATGATGAGCCCTGTTGACTCAGCCGGGAAGGCTGACTGGGCTCAGTTCACCCTTCCTCAGCAGGTCCAGGGGATCTGTGTGGGTTCAGCCTGGCTGCACCTACCTGGGCAGCTCTGCTCCTCAAGATCCCCAGGATCCCACAGGGGCTGGCTGAGCAGCAGGGAGGATCTTTAAGACTCAATTCTAACCATCCCATGCTTTAAAGTCTTCTAGGACTCTCATGATCATCAGGACACGGCTGTTCCCCTCAGAGTGTCTGCAGGCCCTTTCCTGATGGCTCCAGACCCTCAGGCAGGACTTGGGGTAGTACAGGGTGGGCCTTACTGCCTCTGCTCTTGTTCTCCCCTGGGATGCACTTTTCTCCTGTGTCTGCCTGGGAACATTTACGCCAGCTTGGAAACCAGCTCAAAAATCACCTCCTCCAAAGTCCTCAGACAAAGAGGTAAATAGACCATGAACCTACAGACCAAGATGATCTGAATTTGAATTTTGGCTGTATTACCTGCCAGCTGTGTGGTCTCAGGCACAGTAACCTTGCAAAGCATCGCGTCTCCACCGGGTCACATAGGAGTAGCAAAATCTACTCCACAGAGCGCCTTTAGGAATTAAATGAGGATGCTGCCTTCATCCTTCCCCTCAAACTGTGGGACCCGCAGAGGTGTCCTATTGATTTATCTCCCCTTTACTACTGGAGGGGATAGAGAGAAAGAGAGAGACAGAGAGAGAGAGAGCCAACTGACAGATTTCTCTTTGGTGGGCTAGAAGTCTGGCACACTTGCATGTGGATTTAGAGTGGTGATTCTCCATGTAATTGTGCCTTGGGGAGGTTTTTAAAAAATGTAGTTGCTGCTTCCCCTCTCCTCAACCCGCCAAGCAGAGATTCTGCTTCTGGGGGAGAAGCACAGAGGAGGACAAGGCCTTGTTGATAGTCCCTCCTCAACCCAAAGGATTGCAAGGTGCATCAGGGCTGGTTCTGAGACACAGGTATGAACCACCCCACCTTCTAAGGACAGGAGTCCACGCAAAGTGGGAGGAGTAATGAAGGAGCTCTGGACAGGAAGCACAGTAGCTGGGGTGACACATGACCCACCCCAGTTAGAGGACTGAAGGACACACGTGTCAGTACATAAGCAGACGTATACCACCAGTGGTGGGGGTTGGCCACCACCCAAGTGTCTTCCTGTGCAATCAATCGACCGAACAGTGGAGTCAGGATGCTCTCCAGGCAGTGCCCTACCAACCAGGACATGTGCATGAGCGGACCAACGCTCGCAGGCCGGTCCACTCAACCCCTTTGAGTTCAGGGACCTTTGGGATCCCTGAAAGGTCAGCCTGGCCCTCTCAAGCAGGAAGACAGCCGCAGAGGCATCCCAGTGCACCACTTCCTTGGCCCCCAGATCCCCGCCACCTCCCACAGAAATCCCAGCAAGGAATGTCGTCATGCACTTGTACTTGGGCTCTAGGGAAAGAGGAGGTCAGTTAACTCACCCAGCCACACCCAGGAGGGAAACCACAAATTTGGCTGACACATTCTTCTTTTGTCAGACTTTGGGAGGAAGAGTCAGCCACCTACTCCTAAGAAACAGATAAGGATTCTTTCACATGCAGAAGAGGAGGCAGGGCTCAAGGGACACTCCCTGGAAAAGGCAAAGAGGTTGTCATGGCCCAGCCCTCAGGAACTGGTAGTGCTAACCACACAAAGCCATTCTGCCACCCTCCTTCCTTTCTTTCTTCTGGGCTCAGGCTCCCCATCACCTGCTCACCGGGGGAGGCCAACTGCCACTGCTCCTGCCACCCCCTCTGCCTTCCCACTCCTGGGAGACAGCTGCCACCAGAGCTCCACCCTCTCCCTTCACCCAGTAGGGTCCCTGTCTCTTTCTGGGTTGGCAAGAGCGATTTCTCTGGTCTGTCTGCGGGGAAACAGCCGGCCCACCCTGGATTGGGAGACCTCTGGCTCTAAGTGGATGATCTCCCATCTAGACTCATTCTGTGAGCCTGAATTCCTCTCCAGTCCACTTCTGGGCCAGTTCCAGACACAAGCATCGCCTTTATCTGCCTTCCAATGACATCACCTCCCCACGTCCTGAGGGCTTTTCTCCTATTGTTATACTGTCACTGAGCTCTGTCCCAACCCTCACAATGCCAGAGTTGGGCAGCATCCTTGAGCTCTTGAAAATATAACAGAAATGTCTTGAAGCAAGAAATCAATATATGGGAAAATAGGTAGGAAAAAGAGCCTCGCAGAATTAGGGAAGGCCCTAGTTGGTTTAATTTTCACTGACCCAGTTTCACTGCTCAAAGCGCGGTACCTAGAGCAAGGGACAGTGACCTCACACACATAAAAACCTCCCCACTGTTCTGTAAAATGTCTTCTATCTTCTGCCACCAATCCATGGTTTATTTAACTACACACGAGTGGGTGACAAAGAGAATTTCCCATGCTAAGATGGCAGTTGAGTCTGCCAGTGACTTAAGACAAGTGATTCTTGTATGTACAATGGGGAAAAAAATCACTGTACTCATTTTTATATGAGAATTTATTGGGGTGGGAGGAAGGAGCTTTGGGTTGGTACATGGGACCAATCCATGCCTGCATGTAACTTCCAGGAATCCAGTGCCTGCAGGTAAGTCCCTGAGCGAGCAGGAGGGGGACATGGATCACCTTTTTCTTAGTTGGACCTCACTTTCCATGACAATGCACACTGCTGAAACTGTGGAAAGAAAGTCTGAATGATTTGAAGAGTTTTAGGTTGACTGATAAAGCTGCAAATTTTACTACGTAACAAGTAAGTGGTGACAGCTCCACCACCATCCCCAGGAGGAGATCAACATGTTCAGCAAGGGCCCCCCAAAAACCCTGACTCAGGAAAGATTACAGAGACTAATCATATCATCTACAGAAAGGCCAAGGTGAGAATGGGAGGGAAGAGCCAGAAAGTCAGACTCTTGTGAGGCTTCCAGAAGCATTACAAGTAGTGAAACACTTGAGCAAAATAACTTTTTAATATGATACCTCTGTGGAACAAAAATTGTTCTTTAGCCCCAAATCTTTGGTAAAGTCTGCTGCCCAAGCAAAAGATTTCTCAGGTGAATATTTTTCTACCTGAGAGCAGAGAGTTTGGGAAAATTAACAAAGAGCCTGAATTCCCCATCCGGGTCAGGGTTACAGGAGCATGGGGTGGTGAGATTGGGAGCCAGAGGTGACTGTGGGTGGGTAAGCCCTCCAACACTTGCATATATCCTGAAGAAGGCATTATTAGACTTCCCGTAATTTGTAGCATAATAAGGCAATCTCATTTAATTCTTAAAGGTCAGGGTTACCCAACTAACATCTGGGTTACATATGTAATGTGAATTGAATTTGCATTGCACTTATGTTGATGCTTCTGATTCTTATACAGGGATAGAAGAGAAAAACATGGCTATTAAAGTGTTCAGATGGATGGTGTTTATCAGTCTACTACACAACGTAAGTACTAGTGCTGTGCCAGGTCCCATGCTCGATGCTCCAGGATGGTGCTTCACCACCTATGATCAAGGCCCAGCCACTGCCATTCCCAATTCTTGCAGACTGATGCATGGCCCTATGCTCATGGCTTGCGTATCATCTGTACAACATGGGACATTCCTCAGTGCAGGAATTCAACAGTACTCAGTCTGGTCTAGATCCTATTCAACCAAGCGAGCCCAGGATACAAGCTTGGATGTAGATGTCACAACAGTGGCACACTGCAGGAAAATTCCTAAATCTTAGTCTCAAATTGCTGTACTTACCTCGTTCCAGTTCCATACGAGTTTGCTGATAGATACTGGTCTGCACTCCAGTTTGAATAGCACCACTCTGAGACATACAGAGAAATATAAAATTCCTGCTCTCACACAAATAAAACAAAATTCCTGCTTTTTAAAAAATATTTTATTTATTTGTTTGAGACGAGTCAAAGAGAGAGAAAGAGGAACAAGCAGACTCCATTGCAGAGCTCGATGGGGCTCGATCCCACGACCCTGAGATCATGACCTGAGCAGAAATCAGGAGTTGGGTGCTCAGCTGGCTGAGCGATCCAGGTGCCCCAAATTCTTGCTTTTTTTGTAATTAAAAAAAAACTCACAAATCTTCTATTAAATTAATAAGCATAGAAGTATGTTCATTATAAGACAAGGCAATCACAAAATTTGCTTACAGGACCAGGATGATTAATTCCAAAATGGATTAATAAATAATACAAATTATGAGTTTTTAAAACAGAGAAATTTAGGGAAACAAGATTAGGAAGGAAAGAAGGAGAATTAGTTTGTGGGATAGAAGAGAAGAGAGGTTTGTGAAGGGGGGAAACCTGAAGGAGGTCTTGAGGGCTGTTTAAGATCAGGATCGTTGTAGAGAAATCCAGAAGCATGTGATTAAAGACATGGAGGTCTCAACTTTCCAAGTGAGTTTAAGGAACAGTAAGCAGATAGAATGGATGGGAAAGGGGAGATGGTGCAGAAACGTAATGGAAAAACAAGCAGAAAAGACAGGTAGGGCTAGAATGTAGAAGACATTAAGTGCCAGAAATACAGAGCTTAGGCTTCATCCTGCATATTTATAGACAACAGAACCAGAAACCAGCATTTTATGATGACTTGTTTAGTCTATAAATTATTCAATAAACACTGCAGGCAGAAGGGACTGTGCGAGATGCTGAGTGACGTGCAGGACATGCTGGGGGCACGCAGATGCAATCTGAGGCCGCAACCCAAGGTTAGGGGATGACTCTAGAGCCTGAACTAGGGCAGTCATGAATAAAGAAGAAATGGGATAAATCCAAGATGATGAATCTGAGAAATCCAAGATGATAAACAAATCCAAGATGATAAATCTGAGATGATAAATCTGAGAAATCCAAGATGATAAACAAATCCAAGATGATAAATCTGAGATGATAAATCTGAGAAATCCAAGATGATAAACAAATCCAAGATGATAAATCTGAGATGATAAATCCGAGAAAAATAAAGGGAGAGGTGTCTTTAATTACTATTTGTGATTGCAAATGAGGACTACCTTCCTCCATGTCCCCTGCCCCCACGGGGCAATTCTCCACCATCCTTCAAAGACTCAGCTCAAATTCACCCCCTCGGCAAAGCCTTCCCTGGTAGGGGTTCTCTACTTTCCCCTATGTGCTCACAGCACACCTCTTCACCAACTAAGTTCAAACTTCTCACTAATAAAGTGAATGAATGAAAAATGAAAGAAGAGTCACAGGTGGTTCTGAAGCTTTCAAGGAAAGGCAATTGGGCAAACGGCTGCATGTGGCACTATTTTTGGCAAGGCTCCTATCAGAACCCACGCCCTAGGAATTACGCTGATAGAACAGTGTCCTGGACTCATGTTGCCCAAACAATAAAGCAAATACTAAATAAAGGTTAAGTTCATATCAGATAACAAAAGTATACACATATATGCACACTTAACCTCTATCTATATAAAAATCACATTTATTATGACATTAGCACATTTCTTCAGTGGAGAAATACTAGGAAAAAGTGGCTAGTTCAATAGCTAAATAGTTTCCTTGTCATGGTAACCCCCCAGCTATTCCTCTGAAGTGATCAGGAGGGGATGGGCAGGGTGTCATCAAGTTACAATGTCACTCTCATGGAGTATATTCATTCATGGACACTGTCTGGGTCAGAGCACTGCAGATACTAAGAGTGAGAAGAGAACTAGAACCATAAGTTATAACAAAACCACAGTCAATGGGGTGGATTTTCTTATAGACCATACTTCTCTATTTATTTTCTCAGAAATAAAGGAAATAAGCATGATCTATACAAAGAAATGAAGTGTTTTACATATATGAATCCATATAATAACCCTTCTTCTAAAATATATTTCTATATACATATATGCATGTATAAACATATACATAATTCACTGGATTCTTAAAATTGAATATTGAACTATGACAAATTGCATTTAAATATTGAAGACTCGTGTTAACATAGCTTTATATTAACACAACGGAAATCTTTTCCTACAAAAAGTGGCAGTTCTCCCAACCCTGGGGGATGAGGGTGGAGGAGAGATGCACTGCAAGGAAGGGGGTAGTGTTGTCTCCTGGGCTGGAGCAGATTTCAAAATGCAAGGAGAGGGCAGAGCTGGGAGCTGACCTTAGAAGTCAAGGGGGCATCCCTGGGTGGCTTAGTGGGTTAGTGCCTGCCTTCAGCCCAGAGTGTGATCCTGGAGACCTGGAATCGAGTCCCACATCGGGCTCTCTGCATGGGGCCTGCTTCTCCCTCTGCCTGTGTCTCTGCTTCTCTCTCCCTCTTTCTTTCACATTCATTCTCATGAATGAATGAATAAAATCTAAAAAAAAAGAAGTCAAGAATGGAGTTCATATAGGTTCACCCACCAAATGGGTACAAAGCCAAGACAAATGCTGGGAACACAGAATGGACCCCCAAAATGAGTAGGGATAAGTCTGGGGCAACCTCTGGAGCTCATTAATAAGCACACGACTTGGCATGGTGTGGTATGATGTGTCATGGAGTGGCACGGTGTGGCACGGCATCGTCTGGAATGGCATAGCATGGTACACTGTGGTATAGTCTGATGTAGTGTAATGTGATATAGTGTGGTGGGGTGTGGCATGGCATAGTGTAGTCGAGGATGGCATGGCACAGTGTGGTACAATCTGGTGTGTCATGGTTGGGTATGGCGTGGTCAGGTGTGGCAGGGCATGGCGTGGCATGTTTCACGGCACGGCATGGAGTGACAATTTGAACCAATATGCAGGAGGACCAGATACAGCATGGACAGTGATATCATAAGAGAGAGGGTGGTTGAGGGCTGAAGTGGAAGAGACAAACAGAACTGCTAACTGCAGGGATGTCCTGTAGGCAACTGGAGAGAGACACGGGAAGAGCACCCAAGGGAAGAGTAAGTCCTGGACAGGTGATGCGAGTCTTCCTCTAGAGGGGACCAGTAACGCCATAGTAACAGGAGGGCCATCCGCGGAGCACCTGTGGGCAGGGATGCGGCCACGTGCTTTACGTTATCTCACCAATCCTCACAGTGACCCTGTATGATAGCACTTGAGAAAGTGAGGCTCAGAGAGGTAAACTACTTTGTCCAAGGTCACACAGCTAACATGTGAACACAGGTTTGTTTGAGTTCCCTCAACAGAGTGTTTTCTAGGGGGATTCACAGGCTTTTGCAGAGGTTTTCAGAAAGTGCTCTACATGCATCCAGGGAAAATAAGGGAATGATTCCAATGATTGCAAACCACCTGTACCAGTTAGCAATAGCAGTTGATGGTAGGTAATAGAAACCCCCAAATGGTGGCTTAAACAAGATAGAGATTTTTTTTTTGTATATTAGACGCTTTATTTTTTTCATTTAAATTCAATTAATTAACATATAATGTATTATTGGTTTCAAAGATAGAGGTCAGTGATTCATCAGTCTTATATAACACCCAGTGCTCATTACCTCACATGCCCTCCTTAATGCCCATCACCCAGTTACCCCATCTCCCCTCCTCCCCTCCAGTGACCCTCCATTTGTTTCCTATGATTAAGAGTCTCTTATAGTTTGTCTCCCTCTCTGATTTCATCTTGTTTTATTTTTTCCTCTCTTCCCCTATGATCCTGTTTTGTTTATTAAATTCCACATATGAGTGAGATCATATGATAATTGTCTTTCTCTGATTGACTTATTTCGCTTAGCATAATATCCTCTAGTTCCATCCATGTCATTGCAAATGGCAAGATTTCATTTTTTGATGGCTGTGTAGTATTCCATCATATATCTATACCAAATCTTCTTTATTCATTCCTCTGTCGATGGACATCTGGGCTCTTTCCATAGTTTTGCTATTGTGGACATTGATGCCATAAACATTGGGGTACAAAACCATTGGGTGGCCTGCTCCAGAGACGACAGTTCACATTGTGCTCCAGGGGAAGCCATTATAGATACCAGCAGCCCTTGGGGCTTGTTTTTCTCCCATGTGACAAGAAATCAGAAAAGGACAGGCCAGGGCTATGTGGCAGTCATGAAAAACTCAGGTTCTGTCTAGATTTTCATTCTATCCTCATGTTCATGTTTACAAGATGGCTGCTTGGACTCCAGCCGTCACACCCATGTTTTAGATAGGAAGAAGGAGAAAGGGCAAAGAACAAAATGAACAGATTGTCTGAGGCAGCACCCTGTACATTGTTTTTCTGAAACCTTGGAAACCCACTTGGTCCCCTTCATTGATACCTTCTTGCTATAAACCATATTCCATCCTCATTTTTACCTAAGATAAGAGGACAGGAAAGGTAGTTTTTTGCACTTGGCATATTACTAACCCCAAAGTGAGATGGGAATTCTGTGCAAGAGAGAAGGGTGCCAGAGATCAACAGAACAAGATCTGCCACCTTGACTTCAGTGACCCAACTACGCCTGGATACTCTACTGCCTAGTGCCAGCAAAATTCACAGAATCAGTCCCAGGCACAAAAAATAAATCCAACCTCTGACTGGAGAATTTCATACTAACTCCAAGAAATATTCGTAGAAAATGTGGATTTCATCAGAACATGGCAACAAGAGACTTTAGAACATTCATGTCCTCATGAAGAGACTGGATAGAGGGAATGTTACAACCACGGTCACAATGTCCTATCGCTAGGACAGGACCATGACTCAACTTTGAGGAATTTGGGCCTTTGTGTCAACGGATGAATCCAGTTAACTGGATTAGGTTCTGAAAGGAATAAACCCTGATAAGGCACTATTCTTCAAGGGGGCATTGCTTATCTGCTCCATGTAGCCTGGACTCCAGAATCCTGGCAGAAATTGTTACTTGGGTACAAGCCAACCAGATCTCCATCTTTCACAATATCCGGAAATGTCCTGTTATGGGTTGTATTTTATCCTCCAAGATTCTTATGTTGAGATCCTAAGCCTCAGTACCTCATGTGGGATTGTGTTTGAAGACACATCCTTAGCGAGGTAATTAAGTTAAAATGAGGTCACGAGGGTGGGTCTTAATCCAACATGACTGGTGTCCTTACAAGAAGAGGAAATGAGGCCACAATACATACAGAGGGAAGACTGTGTGAGGGCAGAGGGGGAGGTCAGCCATCCACAAGCCAGGGAGAGAGGCCTCGGGAGGAAGCAGCCCAGCCAACACTCCGATCCGGGCCCTCCAGCCTCCAGAACTGACAGGAAATAGATGTTGGTTGTTTCATCTACCTGGTCTGTGCTATTCCTTAGGGCAGCCCTAGCAGACTAATTCAGGTTCTCTCACAAAAGAAACCACTAAGACTGATTGAACCTAACATGAAAGAATGAGAACCCACGCCATTGACTGAGGAGTTAACTTAAGCATAATGTTCACCTATCAGGCTACAATTTACGCGCCGTGGAGTCGTCCCTAACTTTTAATCCCTGTCGCTGGGAAATTGGGCCTCCCTGGGGTAAATGCCTCTGTCTTAGTTTGGCTCGGACACATCGATCCTCTCCTTCTGCTTGGTCTTTCTTTGATTCTGGATTTTTAATACCAGTCCCAGAGAGCCCTTTATCTCATCATCGGCTATTCTTCAAAGCCCCATTTTTTAGTGGAGTTTCCATCAACTCTATTTCTAGACTCTGGTGAAAGCCAGACCTATACGATGCTGAAAGGCACAATGCTTCCCCTTCCTTCCAGGCACCAGCTCCTTGGTGTTCTGGCAGCAGCTGCTTGTTAGCTGGGAAATGGCTTCTCTATTCATGCTCTTTGCTTTGTCCTGTGATGGGGGGGAGGGTAATTGATAGGCGACCCTGAGATTTTGCTGGAAAGAAAGAAACTTCCTCTTTGGATACTGTTACCAGTCAAACAACTTCCCATCATTCCACAGGCTTCCTTGACTCAATTAATACTTCTTATTTGACAATATTACACCCCACCTCCCGTCTGCTTCCCAACTTTGGTATTTAACTATTTCATACTGACGACGTGTAGGCTCCGGGAGCTTTGCCAACTCTTCCTGGCTGGTGGTTTTTGAATCAAAGCAGAGGAGAATTCTGTGAAAGCAGGCCAGAGGGGCATGGCACAGCTCCGGGATCCCCAGAGCCCCACAGCCTCCCCTCTCAGGACATCCCACCTCCACTCTCCCTCACCATGAAGCCTAGGCCTCTTATGTGTCATTTAGTGGGGACGCTGATTAAATAAACAGCTTAATATTAGCAAAAAGAATACATTAGAGAGAGAGCAAATACACCCTGACATAATGGAAAGCAGGATGAACTAAAGAATTATGGATGAAAGCTTGAAAAAAGCTTGCGCAGTCAGGGAGACAACTGACTCTGGGTTTCGGCTCAGGTGGTGATGTCGTGGGGGTCCACGCCCAGTGTGGAGTCAGCTTGAGATGCTCTCTCCCCCTCTCTTTCTCTCTCTAATAAATAAATAAATCTTTAAAGAAAAGAAAGCTGGAAAGTTTTAAAAGTAAATAACTAAATGTTATAGGCTAAATAATAACGTCAAAAGGGTAAAACAGGATTATTCGGTTCTTTTCGATTCAATGTTGCTAATAGAATGCACTGAAGGAGGGTGAAGAGACCAATACAAGAGGGTCCCCTGGAGCAATGGGGCCTGAGGCCAGAGGAACAGCTGGGGGCCCAGGGGTGGAAGCTGGGCGCCTGCCTCCCTCACAGACCAGGCCCGAGGTCCAGGACCACTCGCTATAGGGCAAAAAGCATCCGCCAGCAGTGCCTCTGCCCTGTAGGCTGAGAAGTCTGGGGAGCCCCTTAGCTATTCCAGATGATTTCCCTGCGGCCCAGCCAGCATGTAAATCCAACACCCAGTTGGCAGGCAGGATAATTCCTCCTCAAACAGACAGGCCACCTGCCAGAGTGGGGTGAGCGCTCAGAGGAGCTAACCAAGGAGAATATAAAATCTGCTAATGAGGCCGTTTCTAAACACACAAACTATCTTGGAGAGAAGGGGGGGAAAGACTGTAATTCAACGAACAAATCAGACCTCGGGAAGAAGGATGTGTAAAAATGGTGCTGGGCAGCATTCTGTCCCCAGCTTGTCCCTAACCAGCTGAGGGACTCTGGGCAAGTCAGTTATTTACTATGTGTCACGGTGGCCTCATAAGTAAACGAGGAGAATAAGCCACAGGAGCTCCACGGTCCCTCTCGGCTCCTAGGGCGCTGGGCCCATCTGCTCATTCTCCTCACACCGGGGCTGCTACCTCTGCCTGCCCCACCGTGCACAAGGCAGGCGCTGCTTCCTGCCCTCGGCCCTGGCGTGGCAGCCCAGAGCCTGGCCCGATCTCCAGGAGGGCAGGTTCACCCCTAGGAACCAGCACCAAGGAGCAAGGCCGGAAACCCAAAGCAGGTCAGGCTCCCGGGAGGATGTGCAGGCCTGGGCTGTGCAGGCCTGGGCTGTGGAGGCTGAACTTGACCAGGATTCAGGAAGGGGTCTGCAGGGGCCTTCCATGTGGAGCAGGATGAGGCCAAGGGTGGGAACTACAGGCAAAGCTGAGTTCCAGGACAGGAGGGACCAGGGAAGGGACAAGAATGTTCCAGGTGGTTCTTTGAAGACAGGCTGTCAGGCGCTCCTGCTGAAAGCCCTAACCCCACCCTTGTGGCAGGGGATCCGAGCTCTAACTTAGGTCTACCTGGATGTGGTTGTCACTGAGATGTGCTGCCCACATGCCCTCCGGAGAAGGACTTGCTACCCAGCTGCGGGCAGCATGTCAGCCCACTTGTCGGCTCCTTCGGGGTGGATCCTGAGACTGAACCAGGCAGGGCCGTGAAGGTCTGGCTGTTTCAGATCCACACAGGATGACTTTTGGGGCCTGTGTCATACATGGTTTGGCTTCTCCTTCTGCCCCGTGTGCTGTTTCCTCCCCAAACTCCATCCAGGGCCTGCTTCCCCAAAACCCACGCTGCACTCTTAATAGCTCCATGATGACCCAGGGTCTCCAGATTGCTGGCTGTATCTCCTGGGGCCTCTTCTAGGGACGGGACCTAGGCAGAGGTGTGCTTCAGCTCATTCATATGGGCCGATGAGACTGTGCATGCCTTCCCAACTCAGTGATGGAAGCGCATAGCTTAAAATTGGCCATGGTGGGAATTTTTACACTATGGAAATCACCAAACACTGCAAATCAGGACTTTTTTTCTTTTTCTTTTTTTTTTTTTTTCTGGGGAGATGATTGTTAAACATTTACCAGCACACCACTACTTTTGGATAATAATAGCACCGGACTATTCATAGAGACCTACTTTGCTCAATGGCATATCGTGCAGAGAGCAGGAGTTAAGGAAGAGAAAGGAAAATTAGAGAAAATGCAGAGTCAAGTTGCACATGAATTATTTTAGGAGCAGACATTCTGAAGAGGGTTCTTGGATGCCCTGTTCTTATGAGGTATGGGATTGAGCTGGCAGAAACAGAATATAGAAGCCCCAAACATGGGTTGCCTGGGTGGCTCAGTTAGTTGAGCATCTGCCTTCAGCTCAGGTCGTGAACCTGGGGTCCTGGGATCGAGTCCTGCATTGGGCTCCCTGCTCAGCGGGAAGCCTACTTCTCCCTCTCTCCCTTGTTTGTGCTCTCTCGTTCTCACTCTCTCTTTCTCAAATAAATAAAATCTTTACCAAAGAAAATAACCCCCAAATATGGCACCTCTCATCACCTAGAAGAAGTCTGTTCAGGTTCTTGGCATCATGGGTGCAGCTAGGCAAGATCGTCTCTCTAATTCAGGGGCTGAAGACTTTAGCACACGCCTCAAAGGCAGTTTGTGATACCATCTCCTTAGCAGTGTGCAAGGCAGCCACCACCCTACTAAAGACCCTTCCTGCTGTCTTGGCAAGTCACTATCTGCCCTCCACATCCTACTAGTAAGGTGGACACATTATTTCTTTTCTAGTCCCTAACAATTTAGAGAGTCATTGCACACATACCTCCACACACCCTCAGTGTGTCTCCAACTTGACATCTCATTTTTGAAATATTGCTGACCTATAATCCCAGGTAAGAGCAGTGGAAAGTACTGAACACAATCTCTAGAAAGTATTTTTGTGAGGTATACACACTTATTTGACAAATACATATCCAGTGCCCAATGCAAGGTATTTTGCTCTCATATTCTATGAGTGTAATGAGAGTTACCCTCTGAAGGGGTCTAACTGGTTGGGTCCATATACATGGAAGACAATGAAACTCTGCACTGGAAAAGAGGTAGGAATATATTTACTGTCCTTTAACTGTAGAGAACATGTTTCCATTAAGCTAATAATTCACCTCTAAGCGAATTATTCATAGGGAAGTGATTCACCCATTTTCTGATGGTTGGTTCAGATATTGCTCATAGTGGAAACATCATAGATACTTGTTAAATGAATAAATGAGCCAACCTTGACTTTCAGATAAACAAGAGATGATTAATTCTGCCTTAGGATATGTAAAATATGTAAAGACTTAAAAGGTAGCCAAAGAGAGACCATACGTATGAGCAGAGAGCACACACATTGACAGAGAAAACGTGTATGTTAAGAAAAACAGGAAGCCTGCCAGGGAATCACATCAGATCTGGAAAGAAGATGCACTTATCCGCTCAGCTGGACCACTTAAAGGTGACATGGTAGGATGGACTTACCTTGTTTCCAATAACGTTTCCTTGAAAGGAAAAAAAAAAAAAAAACAAGGATAAAGCATCTAAACCTCCTTGAAAGTGGGAAGATGCAAATTCTAAATTAAGGTGTCCCACAATTACATATAAAATATTTCACAGAAACCTAAACATCAGGCTCCTTATTTTTAGAACCTCAAATATCCAAGAAAGAATTCTTTAGTCATTGAGTGAATGGTAGACTGTAGGAAATGAAAGGAAAGTCGTAGTAGAGGAAACCTGAAGGAAGAAGGTGATGTTGTCATTATGGACAATATTTCAAAAGTTAGCCACATTTTCCTTCCAGGACTCTAACTTCTTCAGAGGAGTGTCCTTTACCCTTGTGGGGAGATAGACAAGAAACAAAGAAACCTTGTGCTTTGAGAATCCTGCCAAGGGGTCCAGTGGACAGGTGACCCTGGCCTCTCAGTCCTGCAGCTTCTAACATTCAGGTGGATCTGGGCTGCCCCACTTGGGTCTTGCCAAATGGAGAAATCCATTGTATCCAGCAGGACTGCAGCAATTCTGGTGTTTAAAGCCTCCTCCAGAAAAACCTTTGCACTAGCCAAGTTCTTGAACTCAGGAGGGAAAGCAAAGAAGACCCATATATTAAGGAAAAAATGTTCTATTTTTCCACTGAGAAGGAAGTTGGCAAATTTGAAAATAAAGTATAAGAGGGCACCTGAGTGGCTCAGTCAGTTGAGCGGCCGATCTTGGTTTTGGCTCAGATCAGGAACGGTCTTGCAGTCATGGCACTGAACCCCCACGTTCAGCTCTGTGCTCAGCTTGGAGTCTGCTTCAAAATCTCTTTCCTTCTCCCTCCCACTCTCTCTTTCTTTCTCTCTCAACTAAATAAAATCTTAAGAAAAAAAAAAAAAGTAAAAGAGCAAGTAATTCAGGAGCCCAGCCTGGGAAAGAGCATGGTGAATCCCATGGAATAACAAAACCACCCAGCTCCTTACTGGGTCAGGCCAAGGTCCTCTTGCTTTCCCTCCATTCTCTTCAGCCTCATGGCATGTGAGGGCTATAGATGGTCCACGAGGTTCTTTGTATTTCATTTCCCAGAGAAAAAGCTTGAAAATTGGACCTTTCTAGCAGGCTGAAAACAGACAATGAAGGAAGGTAAGAGGAAAGGTAGGGGTTGCTGGTTCTCTGGCTTTTTACAGCCTTCCAACTGGAATGAAGCAGTGGGTGGAGTTGGGACGTACTAAAATACAAAGGAAGGGATCTTCGAAACTATCTGCAAAGAGGGGTTTGTAAACTTGAGGTTATCTGGAGCATGCACAATCATCCCTTTTATCTGGTTTTACAGCTGTTCCTGGGCCAGCAGAGTCCCCAGTACACCTCCACACCCCCAAGTCCCCATCCAAGACCTCCTTTTGTCATTTCAAATGAACTTTCCTCTCCTTGAGTAGAGGGAGGAAAGTGGCAGGATGGGACCAGAAGAAAATGTTACCTTGGCCAGGGATTTATCCCCAAAAAGAGTCAATGACATACACAGAGCTAAAACTAGAAGGATGTGAAAGACTCAACCAAAATAGCCATCAATCAGGGTTCAGTTCAAAAATGGTTAAAAATCCATATGATGAAATGTGATGTAGCCATTATGCTTGACATTGAGGCTTATATATTAATGTCACCATGTGCTATTAGGTTAGCAAGTAGCAGGGCATTATGGCTCCATTTTTGTAAAACAAGCATATAAATATAAATAGAATTTTGAATGTTGAGCTAATAGTAGCTTAACTCTGATTACCCCCTTATTATAAGTAATTCATTTATATATATAGTATACTGGAGACCTTGTACTGAGAAAGAGAAATTGTTCCAGTAAATCAAGTACTTCATCTGCACAGAGAAAACCATTGCCCTGAGAATAGTTAACCCAGGAGTTTCCAGATTCCTCCAGGGTGGAAACCCAACCTTGATGAGTTCTGAGACTCCCCCATTGGCAGGAACTGGGCAGGGGGTGGAGTGGACAGGGCAACCTTGTGGTTGGAGAGAGGACAGGTGCAGCAGACACAAGCTCAACCTGTAAGTATGAGTTTCCTTCACACTGCCACTTTAATGCCAAGCTTCTAAGGTTGGTTCTTATTCTACAAATTAAGGAAAAAAAGGGCTAACAAAAGAAAAATACTTAGGTAAATTAATAAATACAAGGTAGGAAGTTTAGAGAGGGATTTTCAAAGGTTAGAGGAAAAAAACTTGTGAAAGGACTAAAACGTTTTAATGGAATTATTATTTTTTAAAAATGAGTTTAAAATAATGAGCTGAAATAGAGCGAAAACAGAAGTCAATGAGATTTAGTTGTTAAAAACACAAAAGTAAGCATTGAAAGCTAAAAATCATTGAGATAATATGTTTGTAGTGTAAAAGCAGATACTTTTGAGGATAAAGAACAATAATAAAAATACAAAAGCTATAAAAGTAAAAAAGGATTTCTGGAAAATGTCCTTAAAGCAAAATAAAAGCAAAAGTCTTGAAAATTAAAGGTGGGAGAAGGGGAGAAGGAAAATATAGAAGGAATTATTTAAGCATAAATTGGGATAATAAAACAAGCTGCTACTTTAGCAAGGTAACAAGCTAACTGCAGTTAAGTAGAAATCCACACTGTCCCCTTGGTAATTTCTATTGTGATTTCCTCTTTTATGGTTTACAAATACATGAGTTTACCTCTTGTCATATATTCTTTTTATTGTGTATTTCTAAATAAATTGCATTATAGTCAGAGATTATGATTGTGTTATTAACGGTGTCAATTTTTATAAATGTTCAAAGTGTGCTGGAAAATAATGTACAATATCTCTATTAGGTGTAGGAATTATGCATCTTACTATCTAATTAAACCATTTTTTAATTGTGCTGTTGAAATCCTTTATATATTTATTTTTTATCAAGTTATCTTTCATTTTCCTTATACATTTTCCTTGTAATTCTTTTAGTGTTGTTTTATATGTTGACATGTATTGTTAAGAACATACAAATTTCTGATTATCATCTGTTGCAGAATTGTTCTTTTCTTTTTGTGAATGTTCCTTTTTATCCCTGTAAATGAATCTTTGTTCTAAAATTCATCTGCCAGTTTAATTTTTCCAATTAGTTTTTTCAGTGTAAATTTTTACTATTATTTTTTAAGTATGCCTCTTGTTAATAGCACAAAGTGTAATTTAATTTTTAAAAATCAAATTTGAAAGTCTATGTCTTTTAAAAGGCCTACAACTTTTTACATTTACTGTAATTACTGATCCCTTTAAACATATTTCTACCACTTTATTCCATGTTTTTTCACTTGCTTCTTTTTTTCTCCTTTTCTAACTTCCCCTAAATTTTGTTAATGTTTACTTTATTCCTTCTGAGTCTTTTGCTGCTTTGGAAGGATATGTTGTGTTCTGTTGTTTTATTTGCATTTTTCAATTTTTAACTATCATAATTAATCATAAATAAGGAAGTTAAAAAATTGTCTTTCTTCTTCTTTCAAACATGACAAGAAATGCTTCAACTACCCACTGAAAATATTCTTCCTTATGGTTATTGTTTAGAATTTGAGTTACACTGCCTTTTTAAACATACACACAAAAATTAGATTTTCTTCTCATTGATTTCCTTTGGTAAAATATATTTTATTAAAGATTTATGTTCACCATTGCTTCTAAGATCCTGCCCTTCCTTCTGGGTTTATTTTTCCTCTATTGAAATACATCTTCATTAGTTCTTCCAGGGAGAATCTTTAGGTGGTGAACTCATTTAATCTTTGTCTAAAAATCTATTTACCCTCTTGCATAAATAGTTTAGTGAAGTATAGAATTCTAGGTTGTCTATTTTCCATTTACCTTTGAAAATATTATTCCAGTGTCTCCTATCATCTATTGTGGTTAAGTAGATGTCTTATGTATTCAAGGTATTGTTTTCATAGATTTACTGTTTATTTTTTTCTAATAGCCTTTAACATTTTATCCTTATACTTGATATTCAGTGTTTCATTATAGTACTTCCAGGTATGCAATTACTTTTATTGATTCAGTTTACACTTTTAATCTGAAAACCAATGGCTTTCTTCAGCTTTGAAAAATTACCATCAATGTATCTTCAAATTTTGATGTTCACCATTGAGCCAATTCTTGCCTTCTTCTAGAGCTCCTACTATATGATTATTGAGGTCCCTCGGACTCCCTTCTGTAACTTCTAACTGCTCTTTCATGTGTTTCTTTTTTCTCTTCATACTGCATTCTAGTGATATTTCCAGTTCATCAATTTTCTCAAGTGGATGGTAGAGTTTATTTCATTTATTGTGTTTTTAAATTTCACTTATTGTTTTTACTTGAGGATTTCTGGGGGTTTTTTCCATATTCACCTACTGATGTTTTATTTCTGCTTATTTTCGTTATTTCTTATTCACCTTTTATCTAAGTTTTCTTTCCTTGATTCTCTTTGAGTATCCACAGATGTAATGGCTTAACACAACAGTGACTATTTTTAGTTAGCAGTCCTATGTAGGGGAACAGGATGGTAAGCCAGTTTTCCTCTAAAAAATCATTGAAGGATCCAGCTCTGCCTTTTCTACATGTTCTTGCTCCCAAGGTTACGATGGATGTCTCTATCCCAATCAGCTTGTACATGGAAAAAAAATTTTAGAGGAGTGCTTGTGGGAAGTTTTTGTGGGCCAGATATGCAAATAGCAGACCTCATTTCTCCTAGCACTTCTTTGGCTCATAAGGCCACAATTAACTGCAAGGATGGCTAATAAATGCTCTCTAGCTATCTGTTTAATAAGAAAAGGAAGTGGAATCAGAAAGAAATAGAACATTTGAACAGATTGATTACCAGCAATGAAAATGAATCTGTAGTCAAAAACTCCCAACAAACGAAAGTTCAGGACTAGAGGGCTTCACAGATGAATTCTACTAAACATTTAAAGAAGAGTTAATACCTATTCTTCTCAAACTATTCCAAAAAAAAAAACAAAAAGAAAAACTTCCAAATTCATTCTACAAGGCCAGCATTACCCTGACACCAAAAACCACGTAAAGATAACTACAAAGAAAGAGAACTACAGGACAATATCTCTGATAAACATAGATGCAAAAATCCTCTACAAAATATCAGCAAACCACATCCAACAATGTATTTATTTATAAATCATTCACCACAATCAAGTGAGATTTATTCCTGGGATGCAAAGGTGTTTAATATTCACAAATCACTCAACATGATACATCACATCACTAAGAAAAATGGTAAGAACCAAACAATCATTTCAACAGATGCAGAAAAAGTATTTGACAAAGTACACCATCCATTCCTGATAAAAACTCTCAACAAAGTAGGTTTAGAGTAACATGTCTCAACACAGTAAAGGTCATATATGAAAAACCCACAGCTAACATCATACTCAATGGGGGAAAACTGAGAACTTCTCCTCTAAGATCAGGAGCAAGACAAGGACGTCCACTCATATCACTTTTATTTTACATAGTCCCGGAAGGTCTAGCCACAGCTATTGGACAACAAAATAAAATAAAAGGCATCCAAATTGGTAAGAAAGAAATAAAACTTTCACTATTTGCAGATAACATGATACTCTATGGAGAAAACCCTAAAGACTCCACCAAAAAACTACTAGAACTGATAAACAAATTCAATAAGGTCACAGGATACAAAATCAATATACAGAAATTTGTTGCATTTCTATACACAAATAATGACGTAGCATGATGAGTTTTTTTTAAAAAATTGGGCAAAAGCACCAAAAATAATAAAATACCTAGGAATAAACTCAACCAAGGAGGTGAGAGACCTGTACTCTGAAAGTTATAAGATGTTGATGTAAGAAATTAAAGATGATACAAGCAAATGGAAAGATATTCCATTTCATGGATTGGGAAAAAATATTGTTAAAATGTACATTCTACTCTAAGCAATCTACAGATTTAATGTAATACATATCAAAATGCCAAGAGCATTTTTCATAGAACCAAAACAAATAATTCTAAACTTTGTATGGTACCACAAAAGACCCCAAATAACTAAAGCCATCTTGAAAAAGAACAAAGCTGGGTATCACAGACCCAGATTTCAAGATATACTGCAAAGCTGTTGTAATCAAAACAGTGTTATACTGGCAGAAAAATAGATACATAGATCAATGGAATAGAATAGAGAACCCAGAAATAAACCCATGATTATATAGTCAATTAATTTTTGACAATGGAAGTAAGAATATGCAAGGAGAAAAAGACAGTCTCTTCAACAAATGGTGTTGGGAAAGCTGGACAGTTACATGCAAAAGAATGAAACTGGACTACTTTCTTTCTTACACCATACACAAAAATAAACTAAAAATGGATTAAGGACCTAAATGTGAGAGCTGAAGTCATAAAAATCCTTGAAGAGCATAGGCAGTAATTTCTCTGACGTTGATCATAACAACATTTTTCTAGATGTGTCTCCTAAGGCAAAGGAAGCCAAAACAAAAATAAACTATTGGGACTACATCAAAATAAAGACCTTCTACACAGCAAAAGAAATAATCAACAAAACTAGATGACAATCTACTGAATGAAAGAGGATACTTGCAAATGACATATCTGAAATATATATATATATAATTTATGCAACTTGGGACATGTGGATAGCTCAGTTGGTTGAGTGTCCTACTCTCAATTTCAGCTCAAGTCATGATCTCAGGGTTGTGAAATGGAGCCCTGTGTCAGGAAGTCTGCTTGAGATTCTCTCTCTCCCTCTGCCCCTCCCCACCCACTCTCTCTCTCAAATAAATAAAATAATCTTTAAAAAAAGAAATTATGCAACTTAACACCAAAAAAACCCAAGTAACCAAATTTAAAAATGGGCAGAAGACATGAACAGACATTTCTCCAAAGATAACCACATGGCCAACAAACACATGAAAAATGCTCAACATCCATCATTATCAGAGAAATGTAAATCACAATGAGATATTACTTCATACATGTCAGAATGGCTAAAATTAAAAAAAAAACAAGAGTTGGCAAGGATGTGAAGAAAAAAGAATCTTTGTACACTGTTGATGGGAATGCAAACTGGTATAGCCACTGGAAAACTGCAAAATTAAAGAATAGAATTATCATATGATCTAGTAATTCCAATACTGAATATTTACCCAAAGAATATGAAAACACTAATTCAAAAAGATATATGTTCCCCTATGTGTATTGCAGCATTATTTACAGTAACCAAATTATGGAAGGATCCCAAGAGTCCATTGATAAATGAATGGATAAAGAAAAGGTAGTATACATTTATAAAGGAATATTCCTCAGCCATAAAAAAAAGAATGAAATCTTGCCATCTGAAACAACATGGATGGATCTAGAGAGTATAAGGCTCAGTGAAATAAGTCAATCAGAGAAAGGCAACTACCATATGATTTTGCTCATGTGGAATTTAAGAAACAAAACAAATGAACAAAGGAAAAAGAGACAAACCATTAAAACAGCCTCTTAACTATAGAGAACAAACTGATGGTTCCCAGAGGGGAGGTGGGTGGGGGGATGGGTGAAGTAGGTGATGGGGATTAAGAGTGCACTTGATGAGCACTGAGTAATGTATAGAATTGTTGAATCACTACATTGTACCCCTGAAACTAGTATAATATACTATGTTAACTCTACTGGAATTTTTAAAATGGGATGGGGTGTATTTTGATTAGCTAAGTAGTCTTCTATTATTATCGTTTTGTCTAGAATGAGTTAAACTCCCAATAGCTTCTTTTGTTGGTAGTCTTCCTTAGTGTTCATTTTCAATCTGTTTAGGAACTTTAGTTTGTATGCTCATCTTGAATGGAAGTGTCTGTCTCCTTTCCTCTCCTCTCTTCTCTTCCTTCTCTTCCTGTTTAGCAGTTTGATGGTACCTCTATGTGCCCCTCTCTAAGGTCTCTCAAACTAGAACCAGATATTATATTGGTGGCTCAAGACTTCCATGTTACAGAGAATGAAATATCTCAGATTAAGTTATTGTGGCAGCAGGTTATTTGACCCAGGTCCTGGTTACAAGATTGGGTCTGCTTCCTCTTACCTCTCTGCTATTTGTATAAGTCAGGGGCTCCAAAGCAGAATAAGTAATCAGTGGTAAGTTCCACCAACCTCTATCAATATAGGGGGAGCCCCATTCCAGCACCTAATTTCATGCAATGTGCCTAGCCCAGACCCCCTGCCCCAAGTGAAGTTCTTTTAGTGCCCATAACTTTGCAAAATATAAATTCCCATCCATTTTACCTACTTCAAGATTTAAGCCCAGAAGGCCCATGACCAGCACGTCCCTCTGAGTTGTGTTCCTGTTACACTTTTAGACCATGAAAATTTTGTATTATTTTCAAATGACTATAATTTGTTAAGGTCTTCTTTTTGTGTGATATCTATCACTGATAAGTGATCTTTTTTTGAGAAGATTTATTGTGGGAATAGTAAATTTACAATGTTATTTGCACCTTGCTAAAAGAAAAACAAAAGAGAGGAGGAATATAAAAGATGAGTGGAAATTAACTAAAAGTGGACAAGCAGTGTGAGTTAGCCCCATGGGTTTCCCTGTAGGTCACTTGCCATTTTAATGTCCTGCATTCACGGAGAAGTAAAAGGCACAGTTAACATGGTGCATTGACTCCTAAGTCCAGAGGATGCTCTTCAATTCACAGGTGTCTCAGCTTTTACCTCTAAGGACAGGGGATTGTCTATATACAAACTTATTCCCAGAACAGAATAAGTGATCATTATTCTTGACCCTGTAAGCTTCCTGATAAACATATTGATGATCAGTATCCAGTGTAAAGTGTCAGTATAGCATGGTGGGTGAGTGAGAGCATGGACTTTGGGTCCAGATAGCCTGGGTACAGTGACCTCTGAGAGCTTGGGCAGGGCAGAAAACCTCTGAGCCTTCACTCTCTCATCTGCAAAATAAGGATAATAATAGTATCTTCCTCAAAGTTTTATTTGCCTTAAATGAGTAAATATTTGCAAAGTGACTAACACATAGCAAGTGCTATATAAGTATGTGCCAAATTAAAATATATACATTGCAGGACTTCCTTCATTATCTGCTTATCTTATCCACTTTCAACCACAACGATTAACTGGTAGAAATCAGTATCTTTAATTCAGACCTTCACCAGAACCCCAGCTACTTAGTTCCCACTGCCTATTGGCTATCTCTATTTGGTTGTCCCACTAACACAGCAAGCTCAGTGAGCCAAAAACTAAATTACCTTGCCTGATGATCTGCCTCTCTTCTCATGCTCCCTTCATGCTCACTGGTTTCACCATACACATTAGAAGAAACCTGGAAGTCCTCCCAGAGGGCACTCTTCACTTCACTTCTCCATTTTCCCAGCTTCCTTGTTCCCCCGACACACACCACTCCCCACTTCCAATAAGACCAAACCTTGACCACTGTTCCCCTTCCATCCCCAGTCTCCATTTCTATCCCCTCTACTACCTACTGCCTTGGTCCCAGCTCTCTGCAAGTTTCTTAGGAAAGAAGAGAGGAGAATGGATGCTGACTTCACAATAGTAGTGCCCACTAAAGAGCAGAACAAACACATTCCTGTTACTAAAAACAAACAACTCTCATCCCAGCAACCATGTCACACTGAAGGCAGGTCTCTCATATCATCTTTCCAATGATGGAAAGCATAGTTCTTTGGTGCTGGAGCCAAGGGGCAATGGTGTCTGACTGCTGAGAAAAGACCAATAATGTGAACAGCCACCATGAACAAGAAACTATGTGAACAAGGATTTTGGAGTAAAGCCCAGTCAGGGCAGAATAAATATATTCTGAAATCACAGCCTATCTCAGTCCCCCTCCCTTTCCTTTTCCCAGTATAATTATTTGAATTAAAGAGTATGTGAATTTAAAATGTTAAAGATGTAGACAAATTTTGCTATCAAAGTGTTGGATAAATTTTCACTCCCACCAAAGTGGTGATAGATGCAAGTTCCTCCAAACCGGGGCCATCCGGGCCAACACCGGCTATTATTGGACTTAAATTTTTGCCAATTTGACAAGTAAAATCTGCACACTATGTTGTTTTGATTTGCATTTCTTTAATTATGAATAAAGTTGAACATCTTTTCATATGGTTAAAAGTCACTTTCGTTTTTTCTTTGCATGCCTACTTACACGCTCTGTCCATTTTTGGCTATTGAATGGATGATTCTGTTTCTTACTCATTTGTGAGAGCTCTTTCTATATTAAGACAATTAACTCTTTGCGATATGAATTGCAAATATTTTTCCCATTTTGTCTTTCCCCCCCTTTTTTTGGGTAGATTTCTCAAGACAATATTTTTTTGTTTCTACATTATAAAATATATCAATCTTTTTCTTTATGATGCATGGATATTTTGTGTTTCTTGCTTAGAGCTTTAATGACTTGAGGGATTGAAGTCTACATAAAGAGTGTTACTAGTAACTGCTGTCTCTCCTCTTCCTCAGCCCGTCCAAGCACTCTGGCTTCTATCCCCAGGAGCTGAACACCTCCTTCAGCAGGGTTGACACTCAGTTGAGGCCTTTTATGATCATCCCTTTGTCATAAACTTAAAATTCATCATATGCCAGGTACTGTTTTGGCTCTGAAGATAGTAAGATTCAGAGGTAAAGAAGATCTAGCTCCCACCCTCCAGGAGCTCTGTTGGGTCATGTGAACAAATACATTGCATAAATTAAAGTTTGCACAGGGTAAAATAGGGCCAAAATAGAACATAACAAAACCAGCTAAGGGAATTTTATAAAAGTGATTTGATTTGAGCCCTGAAAGTAGAACAGGAGTTTCCACTAGGTAAAGCATACGTAGAATGAAGAAGGGAATTGCAGACAGATAGACCGTCTGAGTGTAGCAGATGACTACAGCAATGGGAAACTTATTACATATGGGGGATTAGTCAAATAAACTAGCATAACAAGAATTGTGGGAGCCAAGTTTCTTACTGTTGGAATAAGGCATTACAAATGTGGAAAGAGAGAAACTAGTTTGAACCCTGTGCTCTTGTTTTGGAATTGAAGACATTAGTGTGAACTGGAGATATACATAGAAATAGAGATTGAGAGGTAGATAGGGATACATACCACCATAAAGAGATACTTAACTATATACAGAAATACACATCTCAAAGTTGAAGTAAATACAGGTGTAAATGCAAGTATATATACCAGGTCCATTCTTTTGTCCTGTCTGCTAAGAGAATCTAGATGCCTTGACACCCGGTAGCATAAGAACACTTAATATCTAAATTGTGGCTTCTAAACATCATCCTGCACTGAATGGAGCCAGGGTTTCTTGGAGAAATGACTGATATGATGACTCAAGCAGAGAAAGGACAAGAATGAGTCTGGAATATCTTTTTCTATCAGAAGGAAGAGAAGTGCCCCCCAAATTAGTGTATGTTTCAAAAGGACACAGAAGCCAGCTTAATGAGGCAAACACTGACCAAATCAGGGATAATCTGATCATAAAAATAAATAGCGGAAGTTACATATCATCGACCATTAAATAAAATAGAATCTCATGAATCCATACTGACATTATATATATAAAGTGCTGAAATTTATATATAGATATTTATATATAAAATTTATATATATGTATGCTGAAATTTTGATGTGAAAGTATACATTCATATTGTCTCAAAGTACTTCCCTACAAAATATGAATTAAAATTCCAATAGGAAATGGAGTAATTCTGCAGTGGAAAAGTCTGGCAGATAATGACTTTAATCAAGTGATCAAAATAAGCTTTTCCAATGATTAAACAAATTGAAATCATGTGCCAGATGATAGGATGCAAGGAGACAAATACAGTATCATCTTCTGCCAAAGATGCAAAATCCGAATCCAGTCATGAGGAAACATCAGATAAACTCAAATTGAGGGACATTCTACAAAATCACTGGGCTCTTCTCTTTTAAAATGCCTAAGTCACAAAAGTCAAGGATTCTTTAAAGGACATTATTGGGATGAGTAGGAAGACTTGAATGGAGTCTGTGGGTGAGAATTCTTTGTTCATAAGAAATATGCATTAAATCATTCTGGTAGATGGAACTTCAGGTGACCAATTACTCTTAAATAGTTCAGAAAAAAAGGCTTTGTCCTGTTTTGCCACTTTTCTATAAATTTAAGATTGTCTCAAGAACAAAAAATGTAAATAAAAGAAAAACATGAAAATGTTTGTCTTAAGATACCAGATCATTGCAGGAGACTTCTAGAAAAGTTGTTTCTCCTCCTGAATAGATTCTTTCTCTTCTGGATAATGTTAGGCATTGAGGTGAAATCCGGAGCAGTGTCACTACAGGCCTGAGAAAAAAGCAGAGCCAAGAGGAACCAGATACATGCGTCCAGAGCCACTGGATTAAGTCAGGGCAGTACCCAGCCTTCCTCCTGACCCTTCCAGTTACAAGTATCATTAAAATTCCTTACCATTTAAGCTAGTTGTGTGAGGTTTTCAATTATTTGCCACCAAAATCTTCCTGACCTATTCACGGTCATTGAAAAAGGATTCCAATGTTCTCCAACAATGAACCCCACTCCTAGTCTAACAAATACTTCCCATTTATAAAATACTTAAGTGGAAATCTTGCTCGTGGATAAGTAAAGTGGATCCCATTTACTAACAGGAAATGTGTGCATTGAGTATCTTCTAGAGCCTGTGACTTTTAGATTTCAAGTAACAAGTAGACTAGGGAGTAAAGGAACATGCTTAGTTTGTCATAGTAGGGCACCTCAGTAAGACAAGAACAAATGCCAAGTGGAGTAGTCATGTAACTGAGTTGAAGACAGTCTAAGAGAATTTCTACAAATCTGCAGAAAATTTCCCCCTTATTTCCTTTTCTACTTAATCACCTTATTTAATTCTATGGAAATGTCTATTAATTCTACTCCTCTGGTAACATCTTACCCTTCTTTCCTAAGAAACTTTGAATAACTCACCATTACCTAAAAGATAAAATCATGACACTCGAGATCCTTCCTAAGCAGATCCCTTCACATCTGTCCTCTCTTTCTCAATATACCTTATTCTCCAGCTATGCTGTTCACATGAGGCTATGCTATATACTAGATGTTGTGTCCCCCTCTCCCCCACCCCCAACAAAATACACATGTTGAAATCCTAGTCTCCACTGTGATGGTATTCAGAGGTGGGGCCTTTGGGAGGTGATTAGGTCATAAGGGCGGAGACCTCATGAATGGGGCTAGTGCCCTTAGAGAGTACCTTTGCCCCAATCTGCCATGTGAGGGCACAGCAAAAAGACAGCGTTCTATGAACCAGGAAACAAACTTCACCAGACATTGAATGTGTTGGCACCTTGATCTTGGACTTCCCAGCCTCTAGAGCTATGAGAAAGAAATTTTGGTCCTTTATAAGCCACCCAGTATATGATATTTTTGTTATAGCTTGAACAGACTAAGACAGGCTTCATTCCACTGCTGAAGAGGAAATTTACAAGTATGGAAAGGGGGAAAAGCTAGACTAAACCCTGAGGTGTTGTTTGGAATTGAAGACATTGGTGTGAACTCATAGATTTCAATATGTATAGATGGATATAGAAATAACTACAGATATAAGTACAAGTATATATGAGGATCTATTCCCTGTATACCGAGAGGATCTAACAGCAATAGCACTCTCTCTAGTAATCAACAAGAACATCTACTTATAGGAATAGGAATCATCTTGAATTTTTACTTCTTTATGCTTACTTATACCTGGCCCTACCATTTCCTATATTAAAACATCTTTTTTTTTTTAAGATTTTATTTATTTATTCATGAGAGACACAAAGAGAGAGGCAGAAACATAGGCAGAGGGAGAAGCAGGCTCCCTCCGGAGAGCCTGATATGGGACTTGGTCCCAGGACCCAAGGTCATGACCTGAGCCAAAGGCAGATACTCAACCACTAAGCCACCCAGGTGCCCCTTAAAACACCTTTGTTATGCTCAGCCTAGCAAAATTCTACTGAAATGAAATTACAAAATATAGAGCACCAAATATATGCCATCAGCTATTATTTATCCCTTCATCTCCATCAAAATCTGGCTTAAAGGTCATCTCTTTTGTGAAGCCTCCTCTGGAATATGAAGGCAGAATTTACATTTACTACCTCTGCACATGGAAGACTTCCTACACCTTCATGTAACACCAGTTTTAACACCACAATTCTTTGTAATTGTGATAGTTGTTTACAGGCCCATCTCTCCCACTATACTATGAATTTATGTGGGTGGTCTCTGACTCTGTTTTTCTTTGTCCCCCAAACCCCGAGCACAGGGACTGGCAAATATTAGGTGTTTAGTGAAGGCATATTGAATGAGATGGAGTCTTTCTCCATGGAACAGACTGAAGTTAATTGGCCTGCCTACAGAGCTAATCCCTGGAGCTGGCCTAATTAGCACTGGGCTCTACCTAAGGAAGCCAGTCATAGGGACAAAGCCACCAGAGCTCTTTGTTCCAGCCCTATTTCTGTAGAAGACTATTTCACTTTGCTGAATAGGAGGCAGTCTTCAGAGAGGTGACTCACCTGCTTAACAGGTCTTTCTCAGAAACATTTGAGTGGATGCTTTGCTTATGTTGCAAAATAAGCCACACTCTACTTTACAACTGGAGATGGTGAATGCATGAAATGAATGTTCACCCTTTTTATGACAGCTTCCTTGGAGTCTGGCTGCTGGGCAAACTCCCCAGCATTTACAAGTATGGAAAGTGGTGATGAAATGACCAAATTCTGGCTCCCCAGGAAGGCTGTGGGAGTCCAAATATGTTGTACTAAGGGAAGCTCCTAACCAGCTCCTGGGGCTTTCTTCACTCACCAGGCAGACAAAGACTAGCTTCAGAGAAGTGCTTTGCAACCCAAAAAATCTTGGATGGTAGGAAGAAATGGTGAATCTTCCCACAGACTCTGACCTTCACAAAGCCCTTTATTAGTTTTCTATTGTTGCCAGAACAAATCACATGAATTTGATAACTCACATTTATTATCTCACAATTATGTAACACAGATGGCTGGGTACGGTATAGCTTGGCTGGGTCCTCCTTTTAGAGTCTCTCAGGGGTGAGATCAAGCTATCAGCAGAACTACACCCCTAGGGAAGGCTCTAGAGAAGAATCTACTTCCAAGCTCACTCAGATTGTTGGCAAATTCAGTTCCTTATGGTTGCAGAACTGAGGTCGCTGTACCCTTGCTGACTGTCAGTAGGGTGCCACCCTTTGTACCCTGAATCCTCTCTTGAGTCCTTGTACGTGGATCCTATACCTCAAAACCCACAAAGACATGCTGAATGCATTTCACAAATGGAAATCTCCTTGACTTCTCCTTCTACTGCATCTCTCTGACCCTATCCAGAGAGATCTCTGCTTTGTAAGGGCCTAGAACATTAGATTGGGCCCACCTGGGTAATCTACCTGTCTTAAGGTCAATAGGTTGCAGTACATTTGCAAACCTCCTTTTGCCATATAAGGTACACCTGGTTCCAGGTATTAGGGTGTGGACATCTTTGAGGAACCATAGTGGATATAACTTTTGACAGAGCCCTACATTTACATCACAGGACTAGGACCCCTCCTGGCATAAATACAATGGAACTTTTCTTGGTAGAGCACAGCTAGTATTTGATTTGCAATATATGAGAAAAAACGTAAATCTCCAAATATAGAAAATCTAGGCCTTTGAGCATATTTCTGAGACACATGGACTGTTCATCTTTAGGCTTATGGAATTGCACCCGCAGCCTATCCTTAACATTTAGTAGCTACTTAGAAACACAGGTAGATCCAGGAAAGCCAGGATCAGGAGTCCAAGAGGTTCCTGAGGACCATGAAAAACCCAGTATTAGAAATACATGGCAAGGCTGGGGGTAAGTTATTACAAGATATGAGCCTTGGTGTCCATCGAAAGATGAATGGGGGATCCCTGGGTGGCGCAGCGGTTTGGCGCCTGCCTTTGGCCCAGGGCGCGATCCTGGAGACCCGGGATCGAATCCCACGTCAGGCTCCCGGTGCATGGAGCCTGCTTCTCCCTCTGCCTGTGTCTCTGCCTCTCTCTCTCTCTCTCTCTGTGACTATCATAAATAAATAAAAATTAAAAAAAAAAAAAGAAAGATGAATGGATAAAGAAGATGTGGTTTATGTATACAATGGAATATTCCTCAGCCATTAGAAATGACAAATACCCACCATTTGCTTCAACGTGGATGGAACTGGAGGGTATGATGCTAAGTGAAGTAAGTCAATCGGAGAAGGACAAACATTGTATGTTCTCATTCATTTGGGGAATATAAATAATAGTGAAAGGGAATATAAGGGAAGGGAGAAGAAATGTGTGGGAAATATCAGAAAGGGAGACAGAACATAAAGACTCCTAACTCTGGGAAACGAACTAGGGGTGGTAGAAGGGGAGGAGGGCGGGGGGTGGGGGTGAATGGGTGACAGGCACTGAGGGGAACACTTGATGGGATGAGCACTGGGTGTTATTCTGTATGTTGGTAAATTGAACACCAATAAAAAATAAATTTATTATAAAAAAACAAACAAACAAGATATGACCTTAGAGTTAGGTCTAACACAGGCTGAGGAGGGGATGCAAGGCAAAATTTGGTGATAGCTCAGATGAGGTCCAGGATCTAGGGTCATATCTAACCAAATGCTATAAGCAGGTGATAGACACAAGTTCTATTGGAGGCAACCAACTTGCATTAGCATCAGAAATGGGGAGATATAGATATGGGTATCTGATACAATCAAGGGAAATTGAGATCCAAAGAAAGGAAACCCATTCTCAGGAAGAATATGGGTAGCAAGCAAGAACTATATAATAAGGACTACATATAGGAAGTAGGTTTCTAAGATCAAAGCTGGTCCAACAACAGAATCAGTGGGCTAAGAACAGATAAGCTGTATAGCGCCTGTGCTTTGAGACTAAATCTGATGGTGAGGGGTGGAGGGGTAGAGAGGTGGGGTTCTGGGGCAAACTCAAAACTAGGAAGAAATAAAGGGAGCCAGTAACAAGGTGGCAGGCCCTGTACCAGGCACCGGAGATATAACTACCCACATCACATTTCTTTCATCAAGGATCATATGGTCTTGGAGGCAATAATTCAATTACATGAGAGAAGCCAAGAGAAGTAACCAGCAGGGCTGTGGTGGCATATAGGAGGAATGAGAAAGGATTCTAGAAGAACTGGTTCCATGTAGAGACCTAATGGTCAAAGAGGAGTTAGGTTGTCTCCAGAGGCTTCCAAAGCTGGGGCAAGATTCAGAATAGGGAGAGATCATAGCCTTTCAAGAGTTTAGCAGTCGATCAATCAATCAATTAAGTTTAGTAAGTAGTTCAGTAAAAGCTGGGTACATGGCATATGAGGTCTACTTTGCTGACACTGAAACATCACTGACTAATGTTTCATTTTCATTCGTAGCATTTGAAGGCTATTGTAAGGATGTATTATTTCAATGAAAAGGTCTAAAATTATCTTCTGTATTTTGCTAGAAATTTCTGCCCTCTCTCTCCACCATGGAACAATGTCAGAATTCAAGACTGAACCCATTAGCCTGACATTTTCCTTCAGAACTAAAAGAATCAGAGCCAAGACTGGTTCTCCAGACCCTTCTTTTGCTTGTTGAGATTCACTCAGCTCTTTGTTTCTTGGCGGCTCCAGGTGCAATCATGACTAATACTGTTCTTGGGCTCAAGTTACCTGTTTAGAAATGATTCTCAGACCATCTGATACAGCCTTCTGTTTCCCAGAAATGAGTTCTAGCCAGAGAGACACATGTTTTATTCTCTCTACTGAATATGCTTCAACAGTCTACACTCCCCACCCCACCCTACCCCCAATTTATCCAGCTATGGTCCCTGCTCCACTTGAACTGTCAGGACAACCATTCAACAAACATGGTCCAGAGCATAAAGTTATGCATTGCATTGCACCAAGTCAGGGATGCTAATTGCCTGAAACTTTGTGGAACCAGAGTACTAAGATAAACTAGAGTACTTGGGGTTTAACTATCTTCTACTTCAGAATAAAGTTAATTATTGAAGAGAAATGGTGTCCTAACGTTATACCCACTGTTCCAAATATGTTTTCTAATGTCAAGTCAAGAGAATTCCATTTGGCAAGTAATCATCATTCCTTCCTTTATCTAAATAATATTCAAACATCCCTTAATAGAGGTAGCAAAGAATTCTTTGAAGTTTCAGTGTACTTAGAATTATTTATGGCTTGAGCTCATCTGAGCTCTACTGAGAGCCCAGAAGACCAAAGTAAGCAGAAGTGATGAACAGAGTTAGGGATACTAATTCTGATGAGCCTGCCTGCCTGCTCTAGCTAGTTTATCTATCCTCTTATCTTGGTGCAATCACAGGAATGGAAATACTGGAAATCTGTAGAACTGCCATAACTAAGGCTCTGTACTATTTAGAGTTCTTCAGGGAAATAGAACCAACTGGATGTGTATATGTACGTATATTTATTTATACGTATATTTATTATATACATGTATTTATATAAATGTATATGTAATATATATTTATACATATCTACGTTTATTTATGTATAGATAGATTTATTTTGAGGAATTGGCTTACATGATCGTGGAGACTGGCAAGTCCAAATTTGCAGGGTAGGCTGGCAGTCTGGAGACTCAGAGAAAATCCCATGTTGCATTTCCAGTTTGAAGGTATGGAAACCCATGGAAAAGCCAATGTTGCAAAGGCCATCTGTTGACAGAATTCCTTCTTGCTTGGGGGCTATCAGTCTTTTGTTCTAGTCAGACCTTCATCTAATTGAATAAAGCTCACTCACATTATAGAGGGCAATTAGAATGGCTTTACTCCAAGTCCACCAATTCATACGTTAATCTCATCCATAAATGTCCTCACGATAACATCCAGAATAATCTTTGACCACATATTTGGGCACCATGGCCCAAGCATGATGATACATCAGATTAACCATTAAGGCCTCCAATTAGGACGTTCTCCTTTTCCTTTACTGACAAAGGCCTCAGGACCAACTGGATTTCCTCTCCTACTTATGGCTGTCCCCACCTCATGATCTCCTCTGGTTCTTCTGCCCCCAAGCCTGGCTGAAGAGGGGCCAGCCTCCCCAACTTCATTAAAGACAGACCTATAGGCTTTTGTACTGATCATGATCAGGAACAACAACAACAAAAAATACACATGTGGAGATTCCAGGTTTAAAAAATCATCCTGTGCTCTCCCCATCCCCAACCCACTTCTTGATCCCCTTTCTGAGGTGGTAACTGAAAATGCCAGGCTTCTATTGTCTACATATATCTTTGAAGGTAGAGCTTATCTAACCACCGGTCTCAACACATGAAGTTCCAGCAAGATAAGACATAACCCAATGCAAGGACCTTTAATCTGAAGAGGATTATTTGCATTTCTGAGGAAATGTTCGACTCTCTGCTCTTCAAGCAAGAATATTCCCTTGGGGTATATTCTCCCTGGAATCTTGTCCCTAGAGAGGAGTTTCTAAAATCCTTAGAACACTGGGTACAACCATTTCAAAAAGCCTAAGCAGTCACGGTTTCTAACTGGGCAGAAAGTAAGAAGTTACTCATCCTCTCTTCCCTTCTGCCTCACACTGCATACCAGTAAAGCAGGAATTTCCACCTTTTCCATAGAGGAGAATTCTGTGGCAATTGTGTGAGGCCCTGAGCATTGCCCTCCAGCTCAGCCTGGTGACCCACCCAGACCCAACACCCAGTGCCCCCCATTATCCTGGTCCACTCCTCTTTTCAAAGCCAAGCCAGATGGGCAAGACATTGGGAAGTATGGCTTTTTCCCTCCTCTTCTTAGCTGTTTGGAATCTTTTATGAATTTTACTGTTATTATTCAGGAGAGGGAAAAATAGGCAGTGTTAAGAATGGCAGAAACCATCAGAAGAGGCCATAGTATCAAAATGTCTATGGAGCCCTTCCTTGTTTCATTCATTTTTTTGACTGTGACTCCTTTTCCATCTCATCTCCACTAATAACAGATGAGTCTATGGCCTCACAATTTGATGCCCCATGACCCCAGGTACCTCCTCACTAACCTTCGTCTCACTGCTCTCCCTAAAAACCCTCTGCCCTTCAACCCATCTTCCATATGGCACTCAGGCTACTCTTTGCTAAAACATCCCCTTCAGAGAGTTATATCCCAATTCAAAACTTTCAGTGGGTCCCCAGTTCCTATCCTAGACCTTCCACAATCTAACCATTTCCAATATGTCCACTCTCTCACTGACTCATCCATTCAATCATTCAATAGATATATATACATATTGAGCACATACTATGTGCCAGGCCCTAGTGATACGAGTCTCTGCTCTTGTGGACTTACAGCCTGGTTGGGAAGATGGAGACTCCAATAAGTCATTTCAATGAAATGTGACGAGGGTGACAAGGAGGAAAAACAAGGCACCAGGATCCTTTCCCTCATTTGTATGGACAGATCTCTGTCTCCACTTGGCTGGCTTCCTTATTGGCCACCGAAAAGACAGCACATTCCTCCCTCTGAGAATTTGCTCAACCATTCCCCTCCTCTATGCTGCCCTTCCACCCCTAACCCTTTGTGTCTTTGAAGGTCCAGATCATATCCTACCTGCTCTGTTGAGCTTTTTCTGTCTCATGTAGCCCACAAGGAACCTTCATTTCTGTGTAGCCACAAACACTCATAATGTGCTCAAAGCATCGTTCCAAGCAGCATCTTTGATGCCCTGCAACCTGCATTCTGCATTCCGATTTGTCAGGAGGGAGTAGTCACTCGCAGTCCTCTTAGCCAGGGTAGCTCACGTTGGGGGGCAGCAAGAAGTACATCCCTCCCCACCCCTTTTCCAACCCTCAATGCTCTAGACACTGCACACATGCTGCATTGTTTCTATGACCACTCTGTTTTGCAGAGGGAAAAAAAAATTGAGCCTATACAAGGTAAAGTAACTTGCCCAAGTTCACCCAGGTAGTCTGGCAGGCGGCAGGATGTGGCTGCAGGTGTACCTCCTGCAGCACTCACCTGCTTTCCCCGCCTCTAGGGCCTCCCTGGTCAGTACCTGAGAGGGTCAGAAGCTGCTTCTTCTCAAGGGGGAGAAGCATGGTGGGAATCCCAGAGC
The DNA here is from genome assembly GCF_048164855.1 of Canis lupus baileyi. Lineage (NCBI taxonomy): Eukaryota > Metazoa > Chordata > Mammalia > Carnivora > Canidae > Canis > Canis lupus. The sequence continues at coordinate 21,803,299 of NC_132874.1, read as the reverse complement.
CCCAGACTTGCTGACTTTCTAGCTAGAGTCAATTATCCCTCCAGCTTCTTGACTATAAAATACAGGCAGAGTTTCCATGCCTGAGCACATGAAGCCTCAGGACCCCTACTCAGGCTCCCCCAGCCCTGCCTCCCAAGCGTATGATCTGACGTGTGTTGTTACTCATCTTCATTCAGAGGCAGGCAGGGTGGCGTGATAGCGGCGTGGCTCACAGACGCAGGGAGCCCAGAAGGATGAAAAGGAGTAGCAGCCGTGGGCGTGCGCGGGGTGGGGGAGGCAGGCTATGCCACGGTGCTAGAGTCAGAGATTCAGATTCCAGCCCTGCCTCTGCTGCAATATTGCAAGCTCTCATTTACAGCATGTTATGTGTGGGGCACTGAGCTAAACCCTCCGCATCATCTGTCTCATTTAATACTCTAGTCACCAAAGGCGAGCATGGAAGTAACCAAGGTAGCTCCTCCAGTGACATCTTATTTCACTGGGGGCCGGGTACAAACTTTCTTGGCTTCTGTGCAGAGCCCTTGGGACAGACTATGTGTTGGAGGCTGTCAGGATCCCCTGGGTCCCAAGTAAAGTTTGAAAAAAAAAAGACATTCCACTGTAGGTGGAGACCTGTCCGGATGAGGAGGGATTCCAAACCAGGACAAAGAAATTCTTTCTCCACTTCCTAAAAATATACACACATACCACCCCACCACTGCCTCTCCCTTCATTCTCCACCAGCTCTTACAGCTTCTCAACTGTTTCCACAATGTCTCTATTATTCTACTGGGCTGTGGAGAATGTGCTGATTTCACCCCATATCTACACATACACGCAGATGCACACACGTGCACGCACACACATTCTTCCTCTGGGAACTGCACAATGGGGATGCTGGAGGGATCTCCAGAGATCCTCTAATGGGGCGATAACAAAAACACCCTTCTTACCAGTAAGTGTTTCTCCACATTAATCCACTCATAAAAATAAAACTGGGCCTGTCATTTTCTCAGCCTGTCATTTTCTCAGGTTGCGTCTCTCCCTACCTTGCTGACCCCAGTCTTCCTAACATTCCCTGAAGGCAGGACAATGACTTATGCTTCTCAGCAATGCTTCACATTTGACTTTTCACATTGATCAGTCTAAGAACACTAGCGCACTCCAAGAGGCCAACTCACAAGTTGAAGGTAGGCTGGAAGGAGACCTCACCGGCTCCCACTTTGCCTCTCTTAACCTTTGGATTCAAGATAGGAGTTTTTTCTCAGCTTTATCCACAAATAAAATTGTATATATTTGAAGTGTACATATTATGATGGATATATGTATACACTGTGAAATGATGACCATAATTTAATGAATACATCCATCATCTCACTTAGTGGCCATTTTGTGTGTGCGGTGAGAACAGTTAATAATATTTACTTTCTTAGCAACTTTCGAGTATGCAATAGTGTTAACTATAGTCACCATACTGTACATTTTACCACCAGAACTCATTTATCTTATAACTAAAATTTTGTGCACTTTGGCCAACCTCTCCCTATTTCCACCCCTCAGCCCTGGGCAATCACCATTCTACTCTCTGTTTCTAGGAGTTCATTTTTTTTTTTTCTTTTTTCTTAAGGTTCCAAGATGTAGGTAAGATCATACAGCATTTGTCTTTCTGTGTCTGGCTTATTTCACTTAACATAGTGCCCTCAAGGTTCATCTGTATTGTTGTATCATGAATGACAGGAGTTCCTTTTTATGGCTAAATAATATTCCTCTGTGTGTGTGTGTATGTGTGTGTACACATTTTCTTTATTCTTTCATCTATTGATGGACACTCGAGTTGTTTCCATATCTTGGCTATTGTGAATAATGCTGCAATAAGCATGAGAATGCCCGTATCTTTTTGAGATACTAATTTCATTTCCTTCAGATGTGTATTCAGAAGTAGAATTTCTAGATCATACAGTAGTTCTATTTTTAATCTTTTGAGAAACCTCCATTCTGTTTCCCATAGTGGCTGCACCAACTTATATTCTCCCCAACATGGCACAAGGGTTCCCTTTTCTCCACATCCTTGCTAGCACTTGCTATCTTTTGTCTTCTTGAAATCGCTTATCTTTTCAAATAACAGGTGTGAGGTGATATCTCATTATGGTTTTGATTTGCATTTTCCTTCTAATGATTAGTGTACATGAAAGGTGTTGAGCACCTTTTCATGTACCTGTTGGCTATTTGTATGTCCTCTTTGGAAAAATGTCTATTGAGGTCCTTTTTCTCATTTTTGAATTCGTTCTCTGCTCTTTTTATTTTTTTGCAATTGAGTTATATGACTTCCTTATATCTTCTAGATATATCAGATCTATGATTTGCAAATGTTTTCTCCCGTTCCATAGGTTGCCTTTTCATTATGATGGTTTTTCTTGCTATGAAGCAGATTTTAGTTTCATGTTGTCCCTCTCCTTTATTTTTGCTCTTCTTTCGTATGTTTTTGGCGTCATATCCAAAAAAAATCACTGCCAAGCCCAATGCCCACTACTCTGTTTTTTTCTAGGAGTTTTATGGTTTCAGGTCTTACATTTGAGTCCTTACTGCATTTTGAGTCAATTTTTGTAAGTGGTATAGATGGGCCTGGTTTTGTTCTTCTACATGAAGACATCGTTTTCCCAACACCACTTATTGAGGAGATTATCCTTTCCCCATTGTGTATTCTTGGTTCCCTCCCCAGAGATCTGTTGACAGTATATGTATGGTCTTATTTCTGTGCTCTCTATTTTGTTCCAATGTTTGATGTGCCTATTTTTGATTTTCCCTACCATATTGTTTTGATTACCAGAGCTTTGTAACATGGTTGAAATCAGGAAGGTGACATCTCCAGCTTTGTTCTTCCTTCTCAAGATTGCTTTGGTCATTGGGTTTTTTGTTGTTGTTGTTGTTATTGTTTTGTTTTGTTTTGTTTTTTTGTGGGTCCCTATGAAGTTAGGTTTGCTTTTTCTATTTCTGTAAAAAAATCCTTTGATAAGGATTGCTTTGGGTAATATGGACATTTTAACAACATTAATTCCCCAATTTGTGAACATGGAATATCTTTCCATTTATTTGTGTCCTCTCCAATTTCTTTTATCAAAGTCTTACAATTACAGTAAAGGCCTTTTACCTCCTTGGCTAAAAATATTCCTACATGTTGTTAATGGGATTGTTTTCTTAGTTTCTTTTTCAGGTATTTTGTTATACTGTACAGAAATGCAACTGAGTTTTGTATATTGATTATATATATTGCAACTTTCTAAATTTATTGATCTAAGTTTTTCTGGTGAAGTCTTTAGGGTTGTCTATACATAAGATTATATCATCTGCAAACAGAGACTTTTCTTCATCCTTCCTGTTGTGGGTGCCCATTTATTTTTTTCTTGCCTGATTGCTCTTGCTAGGACTTCCAGTACTATGTTGAATAAAAGTGGCAAGAGTGGGCATCTTTGTCTTGTTCCTGATCTTAGAAGAAAAGGTTTTTAGCTTTTCATAACTGAGTATGTTACCTGCAGGCTTTTCATATGTGGTTTTTACTATCTTGAGGCACATTCTTTTTACAATTCACTTTGTTGAGTGTTTTTACTATGAAAGAATGTTTTCTGGCTCAAACTTTTTTCTGCATCTATTGAAATGATCACATAATTTTTATCCTTCATTCTATTAACGTGATTTAAAATTGATTTGCGTATGTCAAAGCAACCTTGCATCCCAGGAATAATTGCCACCTGATTACGGTGTATGATCCTTTTAATGTGCTGCTGAATTCAGCGTGCTAATACTTTGTTGTGGATTTTTGCATCTATATGCATATATGCATCGTAGATATTAGCCTGTAATTTTCTTTTCTTGTAATGTTCTTCTCTGACTTTGATTCACTTGGTAGTTTGTGTGTTTCTAGGAATTTTTCCATTCTAGGCTGTCCAATTAGTTGGTATATACTAATTCATGGTGGTCTCTTATTGTCTTTTGTATTTCTGTGATATCAATTGTAGTATCTTCTCTTTCATTTCTGATTTTATTTGAATCTTCTCTTTTTTTTTCTTAGCCTAGATAAAGGTTTGTCGATTTTGTTTATCTTTTCCAAGAAATGGCTTTCGGTTTCATTGATCTTATCTATTTTTTTGTATCTATTTATTTATTTCTGCTCTGATCTTTGTTATTTCCTTACTTTTACTAACCCTGGACTTAGTTTCTTCTTCTTTCTTTAGTTACTTGAACTAAAAAGTCAGGTTATTTGAGATATTTGTTTTTTCTCAATGTAGGCATTTATCTCTACAACCCCTCTTAGAATTGTTTTTGCTGCCTCCCTTAAGTTTTGGTATGCTATTTTTCCATGTTTTGTTTCAATAAATTTTTAAATTTCCCTCTTAATTTCATCTTTGACTCATTGGTTTTTTGGGATTATATTGTTCAATTTCTCATATTTGTGAATTTTCCAGCTTTCTTTCTGTTATTGATTTTTTTGTACCAAACCATTTGTGTCCAGAAAAGATATTTTATATGATTTCAACCTTCTTAAACTTGTTAAGACTTGTTTTGTGACCTCCTATCCTGGAGAAGAATGCATATCATGCTGCCATTGGATGAATGTTCTGTTGATCCACTTGGTCTAAAGTATAGCTCAAGTCCAATGTTATCGCATTGATTTTCTGTGTGGATGATCTGTTCATTGTTGAAAGTGGGATTTTGAAGTCCCCTGCTATTATTTCATTGCTGTCCATTTCTCTCTATATTTGTTAATGTTTGTTTAATTATATTTAGGTGTTTAAATCTTAAGTGCATATATATTTACTGTTATTATATCCTCTTGATTAATTGACCTCTTTATCATTGTGTAATGATCTTCTTTGTCTCTTGTTACTTTTTTTTTTTTACTTAAAGTCTATTTTGTCTGATTTAAGAATAGCTACTCCTGCTCTCTTTTGGTTTCCATTTCCATTATATTTCCTTTTGCATCCCCTCACTTTCAGCCTATGTGCTTCCTTAAAGTTGAAGTGAGTCTGTTACAGGCAGCATATAGTGGGTCTTGTTTTTTATCCATTCAGCCAGTCTGGTAAAATTTGATCTATTTGATTTTATACTAATTATTGATAGGTAAGGGCTTATCATTGCCATCTTGTTAATTGTTTTCTGGCTGTTTTGTATTTCTTTTGTTTATTATTTTTCCCTCGTGCTGTCTAACTCTGTGATTTGATAATTTTCTATAGTGATATGCTCAGCTTGCTTTCTCCTTATCTTTTGTGCATCTACTACAAGTTTTTACTTTGTCATTACCATGATATCTACATAAAAGATCTTATAGCAGTCTACTTTAAGTTGACAACAACTTAACTTCCAACACATACAAAAACTCTACTCTTTTACCTATCCTTCCATGTTTTGTTTTGATGTCCCAATTTACATCTTTTTTATACTGTATATCCATTAACAAATTATTATACCTATAGCTTTATAATACTTTTATCTTTTAACCCTTATACTAGAGTTAAATGATTTACATAGCCGTATTATACAGTATTAGAATATTCTGAATTTGACTACTTACTTTTACCAGTGAGGTTTATATTTTCAAATGTTTTCATGTTACGATTTAATGTCCTTTTATTTCTGCTTGCACAACTTCCTTTAGCATTTTTTGCAAGGCAGGTCTAGAGGTGATAAACTCTCTTAGCTTTTGTTTTGTTTGGAATCTTTATTTCTTTCTCATTTCTGAAGGACAGCTTTTCCAATTAAAGTATTCTTGGTTGGCAGGTTTTTTTTTCCTTTAACACTTTGAATATATCACCTCACTCTCTCCTAGATCTATAAGTTTTCATCTGAGAAATCCACTGATAGTCTTGTGGGGATGCTTTTGTATGCAATGAGTTTCTTCTATTCTTATTGCTTAAAAGGTTTCTGATTTTTGAATTTTACTGTCCTGCATCTCAGTGAAATCCTCTTTGGGGTAAATCTCTTTTGGGAAATATGAGTTCCTGTATATGGATGTCCATCTCTTTACCCAGATTTGGAACATTTTCAGCCATCATTCCTTTAAATAAACACTCTTTCCCTCACCCCTCCCTCTCCATCCACCTTCTAAGATACTTATAATACATATATTGTTTCATCTACTGGTGTCCTATAATTCACTTAGGCATTCTTCACTTTTTCATTCTGCTTTTCTTTTGTTTTCTGACTGGATATTTTCAAAAGATCTATCTTTGATTTCACAGATTCTTTCATCTGCTTCATCAAGTATGATATTGATGCTTTCTTTTGCATTTTTCATTCATTCAATGAATTCTTCTAAATGTTCTGTTTGGTTCTTTTTTTATTATTTTTATCTCTTTTTTGTTCACATTTTGTTCACATATTGTTTTCCTGATTTCATTAATTTGTCTATCTGTTCTCTTGTAGCTCATTGAGATTCCTTAAACAATTAATTTGAGTTCTTTGTCAGACAATTCATTGATCTCCATTTCTTTGCAGTGGTTTACTACAAAGTTATTGTGTTCCTTGGCTGGAACACATTTTCTTTGATTTTTTTGTGTTTCTTCAAGTCTTGCAGTGTTGTCTTTGCACTGAAGAAGCTTCATCTCCCCCAGCCTTTACTGATTGGCTTGAGAAAGAAATAACCTTCATTAGTATGTCCAGTTAGAGATTCTGAGGCTTTTGTAGACCTTTTCTATGCTTGTACCCACATCACACTTTCTGTTGAAGTGCACAGAACATTAGAGGTGCCCATGGGCCAGTTAGGTGAACCACAGGTGAGCCATTCCCAGTGGCTTGTGGGTAGACTTTCTGATGGAGACCATGAAGCATTTAATAGGGTGAATGGCAAAAGTTAGTAGCATCCTTGTAATTAGTGCTGAGTTCCAGCTGTGCTCCTAGCTTCTCCCAACACCCCTCAACTGCCCAAATCACTTCAATATTCTGGGTGGGGATAAAAAGAACTGGGCCACTTAGGATGTTGGTGTCTGCTTACACACTATTGTCTTCCCCTGTGGGATAAATGGAAGCCAAAGGGGTCTCTCTTGGCACTGAGCAATGCCAGCTTAGGAGAAGGGTAATGCAGGAAAGTGAAACTATTTTTCTTACCTTCTTCAATGCATCCAATCTCTGACTTTTTTTTTATTCATTGTATGCTGGGATTTGCTTTCTGGACTCCTGGGCTCCCACAAAAGTATTTTCATCCATGGGTGATTATCAAACCAATGTTCTGTGAGGGGATGACAGTAGAAAACACCTATTCGGCCATCTTGCTGGTATCACTCTCCTCACAATTTGTTTTAGATTTCATGGTTCTCATGAATCTTACCTTGTGAGCCTTCTTCTAAGAGATGGTTTCTGCATATCTTTAGGGGAGATTGGATCAAAGCATCATTAATTCTAGGGGACCTTAAGTTCTCCTTTACTCTTTAGGTTGTAAAAACCTTCTAATGACTTTATAGATTTGGGGACCTCTCTTCCTGTCAGTTGGAGGTACCTTTGATAATTAACATTTTCAACTAATTTTCTTAAAAGTTCCCTCCCTCTCATGTCTCTTACATTTATACTTTTGTTCCTGCTTCTTTTCTGTTTCTCTCAGGATAATGAAGCAGTTAAAACCTAGGGCTTTGGGATTGAGTTGCTTGGACTCCAACCCCTGCTGACTAGCTCTGTGAGCTTACTTGCACCGAGTATCAATTTCCTTTCTGTTAAATGGGAAGATGTTAGTATCCACTCAGGTGGATTAAAGATTAAGTGGGATAATGCTTGCAAAATGCTTAGCAGAGTGACTGACACATACTAAGAGCTTCATAATGCTTTTTTTTCTTTTTCATGCAGACTTATAGGCATTCATTGTTCACAATGGTTACCATCCTCCTTCCCCATCCCCCTCCCCCGACCCATCTGTTAAAAGTTTTAGCTATAACCTGCAACAAAGACAAAGAGGTTAGCAGAAGTGTATTCAACAAACAAGGTAACTTATTGGAACCACTAAAAGCCAGAAATGATGGGTTTCCTTACAGAATCCAGGACTGGCCCAAACCTGATTGGAGCATAAAAAGCTCTGGCTACAGGAGTCTCAGGGCTAAGTGGACACTGCTAAAAATCAAATAATTTCTTCTTCTACAAAATGACAAAAATTTATATTATCCTTTAATTCTGGCTCATGATGTTTTCTTTTTCCTTCTTCCTAAACGTGCACCTTTGCCAAACTTTGTCTTGTCTTACTCCACACTCTTCCCTCTGGGGCCAGTCTACATCCAGGGCCCCTTCCAGATCTTTGTCTCCTGAAACTGTTGCTTCAGCCCCAACCTCTTTCCAGACTTCTGTTCCAAATTTCCAGCTGTGGGATGCTTCCACCTCAATGTCCCACCATCAGCACCTCAGACTTGGCAAGTAGAAAATAGCTCATTATCTGCCCCCACACACCAGCTTTTTTTTCCATTTGTGTCACCCTTATATTCCTTGTCACTGGGTCTTAAAAACCTCAGCCATCTCTGTTTCCACCGCACCCCTCAATCAATTCCATAGCTAATACTTCTCTCTCTCTCTCTCTCTCTCTCTCTTTGAGCATCAGTTGCCCCTTGCTTTCCATACTCTCCCAGCCCTGTCTATCTGGCCCTTCTCACCTCCAGCCTAGATCTCCTGTACCAGCCCTTAACTCATTCCCTGGGTTACAGCCAATCATTTGTCCAATCCAGCCTATATATATACTGCCACCAGACTGACCTTTGACCCAGGCACACTTCTATATCAAATCATTCATCTTCCTCATTGCCTATGAAGCAAAGTGTACTGTCTCTGGTTCTAGCATGAACCTCCTCAATTCCACCTCTCTCCCTCTAATTTTTCACAGACTCAGCCAAACAAACATTACCTCAATCTCCAAACATGTTTTGTTCTTGTTGCCTTGTGCCTTTGCAAACTTGCCTCTAGGATCCAATTTCATTTCCAATCTCTATTTATTCTTCAAGGTCTAGCTCAGCTTCTTTCCCTTCCATGAAGTCTTCTCCCACCTCCCAGACAGAAATACTCCCTTAGAAAGTCTCATGCCTCTGAATCTCCAGAGCTCTTTGACCTCCTATGGCTGTTTTCAAGAATTTAATTCAACAAACACATATTGAACACAAACGAAATGAAAGAGCATCGTCCTTGGAGCTGGGGGAAGGGAATGGAAGAGAGAGAGCAGCTCTTCTCTTCTTAGGATCTCAGTCATCAGACCTATGAGTCAACAGCTCCAAGATATAACAAAGCTATTATAGAGTTGTGAAGAATGTGTTATTAGAGTAAGGAATTACTCAGCATCTCTTTCTCCCCCACAGTCCCAGTGCTGGGTCCCTCCATTTTATAACAGGGTTATGAAACTCCATTGGAAGAAACCCTGGTTTCTGTGGGAGCTTGCCAGGTTCTATGGATTGTTTTGGAGGAAGAGATAGGCTCTGGATATTTTTGTCTTGTTGATATTTTGTGAGATTTTTATGAGATTATCTCCCTTTATTTTGCTTTATATATTGTGATAAGATCATTTCTGAATACAATTCTTTTCTCTGCCTTTATGCAAATTATACCTACAAATACCCAGAAAATGCTCATTTTTCTTCCAAATACAAAGACTGGGCTAAAGAAAGAACTCAATGGAACTATCACCAATCAGAGAAAAAAATGCATTAGATTTGTCATATTGTGATTTAGGTAATAAACAATGTAAAATGAATAACAAAATGTTATTATAACTCCACAAAACCTCTATTCTCAACCTAACATATCAGTATTTCATATTTATCTTTTCTCAGATTCTCCTCTCATCTCTTCCACTTCAGCTTTACCTGACTGTTGCCAGATTAACCACTGGTCTCTGCTCCCTCATAAGATATGCCACAATGCCCATGAAACTGGGCAGTAAGGAAGCTACTCACTGGCACACCCACATATACTTCTTCTTTTTTTTATTTTTAGTGTGAATTATTGCATTGAGATTTATATACATTTATATGAATAAAACACACACATAGAGCTTAATGAATAATAAGACAGTGAACTCCTGTTTAACCCTCCTAGAGGGCCCATTGCCAGTACCCAGAAGCCCTCCTTGGACCCCTCCCAAATTCATACACACCCAATCTCCACCTCCAGTATTAGTCTGTCTTGACTGCTATAACAAAACACTGTAGACTAAGTGGCTTAAACAACAAGCATTTATTTCTCACAATTCTAGAACCTGAAAGTCTGAGATTAGGGCACCAGCATGATTGGGTTCTCATGAGAGCCCCTTTCCTGGCTTGCAGATGACCATCTTCTTGCTGTGTCCTCATATAAAAGAAAGAGGAAGCAAACTCTCTCCTTACAAACCCATCATGAAGGCTCCACTCTCACAACCTCACCTAACCCAATCACTTCCCAAAGGCCTCACCTCCTAATACCATGACACTGGAAGATAGAGCTTCAACATGAATTTGGGAGGGGAGAAGTAAATGCAAACATTCCACCTATGACACCCCCAGAAGGAGGACACCTATGTATACATCCCCAAATGATATACCAGAGTTCCATTTTACCTGCTTTCCCACCTGGAAAAAAAGTGTAATCACATTGTATGCTTTGTTTTGCTTCTGTTGCTTGATATTATGTTCTGAAAATTTACTCCTCTTGTTTTGGTCTGTAAATTTGCCATACTCATTGTTATATAAGATTTCATTACTTGACCATATTAGAATTTATGTGTCTATTCTACAGGTGACAATTATTTGGATTTTTCCTAATGCAGCTGAGGTGAACAATGCTGCCATGAACATTCTTGAATATTATACCCTGCTGCACATTTGCCTAGGTTTCTCTGGGCACCTAAGAGTGGAATTGCTGGACTATCTCAATCTCACTAGAAAATGCAAGCTGCTTTCCAAGGAGGTACCAGCAAAATGCAACTTTTACCAGAGTTCTTGCTGCTCCAAATTTTTGCTGACAATCAATATTTTCAGAACTTTTAGCTTTTGACTATCTCATATCAAATGATAATCTTATTGTGGTCTTAGCTTGCATTTCCCTGATTATTAATTAAGTTGAGCCTCTTTTCATATTTATTAGCCATTTGGATTTCCTCTTTGGTTTTATGCTGTCCAGTTGTTAGGACTGTTTTATCATTGGATAATTTCTGTTTCTTATTGATTTGATTTAGTTCTTTATATATTTGACATCCTAGTCCTTTGCCAGCTTATGTGTCACACATACCTCCTCCCATTTTATTTTTTATTATGATAAACTATACATAACATAAAATTAGCTATTTTGGGGATGGCTAGGTGGCTCAGTGGTTGAGCGTCTGCCTTTGGCTGAGGTCATGATCCCAGGGTCCTGGAATTGAGTCCCGCGTCGGGCTCCCCACAGGTAGCCTGCCTCTCCCTCTGCCTGTGTCTCTGCCTCTCTCTGTCTCTCATGAATAAATAAATAAAATATTTTTTAAATATTAACTATTTTTAAATGTATAGTTCAGTGGCATTAAATACATTCACATTCCTGTGTAACCATCACCACCGTCTGACTCCAGAACTTTTTATAATCCCAAACTGAAGCTCTATACTCATTAAACAATACATCCCATTTCCTTCTCTCTCAGCTCCTGGTAACCACCTTCTTCTGTCTGTGTCTATGAATTTGCCTTTTCTAAGTACCTCATATAAGTGTAATCATACAGTATTTTGTGTCTGGCTTATTACACTGAGTATAATGTCTCAAGGTTGTAGAATATGTCAGAATTTCCTTCCTTTTTCAGGATGAATAATATCTCCATTGTATATATACATCACACTTTGTTTCCATTCATCCTTTAATGGACACTTGGGTTGTTTCCACCTTTTGGTTAGTATGAATAAGGCTGCCATGAATATTGGAATGCAATTGCCTATCTCTGTTTTCAATTATTTTGGGTGAATACCCAGCAGTGGAATTTCTGGATCATATGGTAATTCTATGTCTAATTTTTTTTAATCATGCCATAGTAACCAGTATTTGCTTTTAATGTGAAGATTCTATAATTTCAGAAAATGTTTCAACCCTTATCCCCCTGACTCCAGTCATATGTGCCATACTTTTTCTTGAGTTCCTTAAAAAATCAGTCTTGGATCATAGAACAACCTGATCCCAAGCTAGAAGGTGCCCTTAAGAGTTCATCTAGACCAATCTCCTCATAAAAATGAATGAGAGGTGGTGTGACTTGCCCACAGCCACACAGTCTGCTGGGAAGAGAATCAGGGCAGAACCTGGGCCACAGCATGTACTATGTCCACTGGATCACAGAAGATGCACTTAAGAAAGCAGATATTCAAATCTTTCAAATCACAAGGGACACATGGCCCACAAAGAAGGAAGTGCTTTGAGCTGAACTTGCCCTCACCAGGCCTGGTTGCAAGGTTTCGGTTCTGTCCCACAGCACAAGTGAACTTTCCCAAGGCCTGAGTGCTGAATCTGGCAGATGCTCCACTGGCCCCATCAGCCACCACACCTTGGGCCCACCCTAGGTTGTCTACTTCTAGTCAACCAGTGCACCTCAAAAAAAGCCAGGCCCAGTGCATAGCTTATTTCCTTATTTTCCTTTAGGGTGTCTCCTGCCCCGCCTGTTGTTCTGTATTATTCTTTGTCCATGATTTGTCCTCCTACTGAGTATGAAATATGCACATAGTTGCTGATAGAGGGTTTGCTGGTTCTTTATCACCTGTATCAGTGGTGGGCTAAGCTGGCACCTAACAACATATGAAGTAAGTAAAGTTGTCTTGAATTTTCCATTTAATTTCCTCTCCTCCCCACTTACTCTGTCTCCAGATCCCTAAGACTCTGAAGTCATACCCAGGACATTGGGAGCTTCTCACTACAGCACCTGACCTCAACGGGACCTTCACAGGCAGCACCTTTCTCTCCAAACTCACTGCTTTTATTTTTTATTCTATTTTAAGATTTTATTTATTTATTCATGAGAGACACACAGAGAGAGGCAGAGACATAGGCAGAGGGAGAAGCAGGCTTCCTGCCGGGAGCCCGATGCAGGACTCCATCCCAGGACCCTGGGATCATGCCCTGAGCTGAAGGCAGACGCTTAACGGCTGAGTCATCCAGGCGCCCCCAAACTTGCTGCTTTTAAAGTGACTTGCTCCTTGTCTCCCTCACTGTCAGTGAGCTGCCATATCGAAAAGCAGACCAACACATTTGTTTTTTGTTTTTCTGTAACAGTAATAATGAAACTGTCTTCTGTGTTGTCAAAGGGGCTTTGCTGTACAAAAATCAATTTCTTCTTCATTACCTCCAATGATCCCAACCACAGTCCTATAGAAAGTATGTGAGAAAAAGCCAAAAACCTTCATTTCATTGATGAGAGCACTGATCCCTAAGAAGATAAGTGATTTGCCCAAGAGCATACAACTAAGAGTCCAGGCCTCGGAGTATTTTCATGCTTTATTATGGAGCTCTGGAGGGGTAATGTCCAACAATAATTAAATGGATAAATCCTCATAAGGTTGATCTAATAAGGTTGAAATAAGGTTAAATAGTAAACATTTCAACACAGGGGTCTTGGAAGGTGTAATGGTTTGCTTAGGGAGCAACTTTTAAGCTGAGAACATCAGGGACTTGGGAAGACCTATGGGATCTAAGAGGAGGGTCCTTTTTGTATGGCCTTTCAAGTCCCACCATGATGGCAGCTGCCTAAGATTCAGGAAGTCAGAGCTTTACCACAGGTTCTCCTATTCCAGACCCCAAAATCCCTCATGCATATCAAGTTCGCCTCTCCCCATAATAGAGACCACCTCCTCCTGCACAGCTGGCTGACTCCCCGCCAAGCCTCATCTGCCTTCCCCGGCTACAGAAGCCATGAGAGAAAGGACAAATGAGGCAGGGCTAATGTTCTTCTTATAATACAAGAGAAGGCTATCAATTTATACCCATATTAATGTTGCCACGAGAAATTAAAGAACTGTTCTATGTGTTATATTCATACAGCCCTTTTCCAGTTTACAGTTGTCTCAGTTGAATCTCCCAGTAGCCCTGAGAGAGAGGCAGGACACACACCACTATCTCCATTTATCACAGATAAGGAAACAGAGGCTCATAAGATTAGGTGACATGCCTAGTTCCAGGATGATTCAGAGGCAGAGCTGAGCTGGAATTTGGTCTTTGACACTTGTGCTTTCATGAGGCCAAAGTGCTCTGGGAGCAACATGTCTGGGGCAAATCTTTGGACACAGTGACGTCTGTCAGGACTCTGGGCAGCATCAACATGACCATGTTCATTCAAGCAGCGCAGAGCTTTGTCCTGGTTTGTCTGGGACTTTCCAGTTTTCTCAGGGAATGTAGTTAAATATATTCAACTCTTTGATACGTTTCAACACGCAAAAAGGAATGCATGTGTCCTAGAAATTATCCATATTAATTTGTGCATATTATAGTTTCCAAAATATGCCCAGGTAATCTAGACAAATATTTCCTTGGTAATGTGGCCTAGTAATAATCAATACAACGTGACAATCATTGAAGATCATTGTATAAGATACCTTATTGTACATATCTATATTTCATTTTTACACTTTGCCCTAATTGGGTATTCCATTTACGGATAAAATGTGTTATAATATCCGTGTTTTGCTTATTTACTAATTCTTTGTTTGTAAAAATGGAAAGGTTCTGCTAGTGGTCGTCTGTTGATGAAACCCTTCTGTGGACACTGGGTTGTTCAGGTCATGGGAGTCATGACAGAAGACAGAGGTTCTCAATTTTGGTGGGGGGGAGCTAGGGATGCCTTTGGCTGTCTGGCAAAGCCCACAGTCTCTTTCTAAGAGGAGTTTTTTTAAATATACAAATGAAAACATGGTGAAGAGTATAAATGATATCCCAACACATCTGCAGTAACCGTAGTGTCGGATGAAAATATCTGACTCCTATTGACCAAGTGCCACTGACAGTACTGTGGGTTGGTTGCCTACACTCATAAACGAAGGAAATGAGAAATTTAATACAAAGATGGAAATTTTTTTTCATCCAAGGGCATAAACCCCTTGCTATCACATTAAGAACTCCTGACCTAAGGGTTTTACTATGTACCTGGTTAAGTGAATCCTAATTACAGTTCAAGTTTCTGGGGACAGCATTTTCTAAAATGTGTTCATTGGAGTCCTGGTTTTATTAAAATATCAATAGGTATCTGTTGTGAGCTGAATTGCGTCCCCCAAAAAGATATGTTGAAGCCTTTATCCCTGGTCCCTGGGAATACAGCCTTATTTGGAAAATGGGGTTTTTACAGATGTAATCAAATTAAGAAGAAGTTGTATTCAATTAAGATGGTCCTAATCCGATATGACTGGTGTCTATGCAGCTGTCAAAAGAGAGAAGAAGAGACACAAAGACCACAGGAAGAATGCAAGTGATGTCTGCTAGAGACAGACGTCACAAGCCATAGGACACCAAGGAAAGGACATGGAACAGACTCTCCTTCTAACACCTTCAGAGAGCACGTGGCCCTGCCAACACCTTGATTTCTAACTTCCAGCCTCTAAACCTATGAAGAACTAAATCGCTGTTGTTTTAAGCCACCTAATTTGTGTACTTCATTATGGCAGCCCTAGGAGACTAATATGCTATCCTGAGGGGGGGAAAAGAATGATTTGAGGTCATAGAGTTTGGGAACCCATGAGCATTAAGTTCCCCTCTTGGAGATAGAGAACACACCCTGGAATATCAAAGATTCTGGAGAAGATGCACAGTTAACACAGAGTAACCCCCCAAAGTAGAGTTAGCCAAAAAGACACTTTATTTGTGGCACAGCTGAATATTGACATGCAGTGGAATACTAGATGTCCCAGGAGGACAAAAAACAATAGTCAAATTGCCAAAGGGGCTGAAAACCATATAGGAAAATGTGAGGCAATGATGCACTGGTGGCCAGTAGAGTCCCGGAAGCACAGGATACAACAGACGGATGCCTTAAAGATCAGTGCATCTGTGCCACTCACTGCTGCACACGAGGAACCCGAGGCTTAGTGAAAAAAGTGTGTTTGCCAAAATGCAGATAACACAGCCCTACCGTTTGCATAACTGGAAGACAAACTGATCATTACACACTGAATTCTTTCGGTTGGGGTCACAAGAATTCCTTCTGAATTAAACCCATCTGATCCTTCTATAAACCCCTCCTGCTTAAAAGCTGGTTCTACCTTCCAAACAATTGAACCGAATTTCTACCCGGAGAAATGCGTGGGGCATCGTGACAAGCCCTCAACAGCCTCCCCTGCCACTCTGGCTGCCCCCCTGTTCCAGCAGGAGCGGGGAGCGCCTTCGCCACGGTGAGCAGTGAGCCTGGTTGATGGTGCAGCAGGTTGATGGTGCAGCAGGTGAGGGCATCTCTGGGAAGACCTTGGGCTCTGGAGAATTGGAGAAAGGTCAGGTTGCCGAGACACAGAGCCTAGGGTTGGGACACTTGTCCTAAGCGAGATTTATCCAGGCAACATTCTTAGGAGAACTTAAGAGGAAGGGGGGGTGGCAGGATGGGGAGGAGATGGGTCTGCCCTGAGACACTCCCATCTTCCACAGGACCCTGACATTTCTTTTTTCTTTTAATTTAGGTAACTTTTATCGAAATAAATTCCAGTTTTCTTCAACATCTCAAAGGCCACTTCAAAAGTGGGTGCCGACAAGTCCATGTTTTTTTCTCAAACCTCCCAAATGCCCCATTCTTAGGGCTCAAGGGCTCCCAAAGCACACAAATCTGCTCACTGTGAGTCAGCAAGTGCAAGAGGCACAGTTTTCGGCTGGCCCCGCCAGTATATAAGCCGATGCTGTCAAAGTTAGCTCCTTCTCTGGATTTTGCAGATCACTAACTCCTGAACTTCTAGCAGATTGGCCTCTTCAGACAGTGAAAAAGTCCATTTCTCTCCCAGCCTCCTATACACCACACAACGGAGAGAGAAGCTGAGCACAAGCGTGGAGGGTATCACTTTCCCAGCAACGCAGATGCAGTTCTTACTACCAGTTGGACAAGGGCCAGGGAGAGCGCCAGCTGCAGCCCCATCCCCTCTCCTGTTCCTCCAGGCAAGGACGTTCTGTGTCTCTAGTCTGCATGGCCTTGCTTTTCTCTCTTAAAATGCTATAGGGAAGAAGCGAGCTGCATCACCTGAGCTACCAAGAGCAACCTCCATCCGTGGCCACCGTCGCTCCCCCTCTTAGCAGCCTTAAGCACCTGCACGGCCTGTCCCTGGAAGTGTCGCACCAAGCGGTGTGTCCGCGGGCACCTTGATTTATAAGCTGCAGGGCCAGAGGAAAGGGCCTTCAAGTGGTTTCAGGGTATAAAATTTGTTCATATGTGACTCGAATTTTGAACCTGACTCCTAACAACCTAAATACCCTCATTAAAAAAGAAAAGGACCCTGACATTTCAACTTGTGTTCACAGGTTCCCCCAATTGCAATCTTTTTCGTTTTTTTTTTAAAGATTTTATTTATTTATCCATGATAGACACACACACACAGAGAGAGAGAGAGAGAGAGAGAGGCAGAGACACAGGCAGAGGGAGAAGCAGGCCCCATGCCGGGAGCCTGACGTGGGACTCGATCCCGGGACTCCAGGATCACGCCCTGCGCCAAAGGCAGGTGCTAAACTGCTGAGCCACCCAGGGATCCCCCCAATTGCAATCTTTAAGCCACCAAGCCATGCTGCTTTTGAGCCAGTCCGTAGGAGCTCAGGAGAGACTGTCAAACATCCACGAGGTTTCTGAGCCGGTTGTTAAACTACTGGTGGTTTGAAATTGGTCACAGTGGGATCCGTGGCATCGAAGATCCATCCATCCATCCATCCATCCATCCCAGATGCCATCACAGTAGCATCTTTACACCACGGGAATCGGCAGACTTTGCAGATCGGGGTCGTTTTGTATGTTTTCCAAGACCTGCTTCCCAGTGCACCCGTACCCCTGACTTGATGGGGGTGTTTGCTTCCTTCCGAGGCACTCTGCAGCATCCGTGCTGCCACCGTGGGCCGCCGGCCCGTCCGCCTACCTCCAGCCGGCGGGGCCTGTAACCTGCCGTGGGGACGGGGTTCTCGGGCCTGGTGTAGGCCTTCTGTGAGCTCTTGTCGCATGAAGCGTGAAGCTCCTACTGCCAGAAACAGGGGCCCTGAAACTTGGGTGCAGAGCCTCAAGGACACGGCTCTTCCAAAGCAGCCCGGTACCAAGTGGCTCCCGGAGCACCTTAGAAGCACCTTAGAACCGGAGGAGAAAGCGCCGGCGCCGTCCTCTTCTGTCTGCCGCCTGCGGGAAGCAGAGGCCCATCTCCCTGCAGGGTGACCGGCCCTTCTGCCGCCGGCCCCCACTTGGAGGCTGGCCAGGCCTGGTGGGACGGTCCCGGTTTCGCTCCAGATGGTGGGAAGCCTGGCCAGTGGCGCCAGTTTCCAGCTTCCGCTGCCGTGAGGATGAATGACTCTAATGTGTGCCTCCTCGGCCACTTGACTCACTGCCCCTTGCTTCGGGGTTGACAATCGGCCAAGATGCCCTCCTGATTTTCTAATCATCCCCCTGTAGCAGCCTTGGAAATCAGCTGTCTTCCACTCACCAGCACACATGAATTTACGCCAGACGAATGGAAAAGAATACTGATTGGATTCCCTTTTCAGGCAAAATGTGCAGCAACAAGGAGCCGGTTAGACCTGTTGCAAATTCTTGCAGGCTGGCCATTTGTGAGTCATATTTACATGACCCTGAATTGCCGGGTTTGAGTTAATTGCACAGTTTGGCCTACTGCCTCTACAATTGGCTCCGTTTGGTTATGGAGGCCACTAAATTAATGATCTGAGGCCACCGGCCCATTCAGATGAAGGGGCAGCAAAATTGAAAGGAAAGCAACCAGCCGAATTAACCAAACAAAAAGACCAATTTGATGCTGCATGAGAAACGTAACCTCTACAAATATGGGGAGATGGATTAGTTTGATGCATGAGACTGTTGATTTTTGACTATTTAATCTTTTTTTAAAAAATGGTAGTTTTAAATTGTTTGACCTGATGGGCTTGTCCCCACGATTGTTAAGTCATGATTAATATAACATCTCAGGGATGCTTAGGCTGAGAGTGAGGCAGAGCCTGCCCGGCAGCAGGAGAAGCAGGTCATCTCTTCTGTCTCCTGCCATGGTTCAAACACGTTCTTCTCGAGTGCAGTTTGGTGAAAAGAGCTTTAGGACTCGAGGGACCTATATTTTAGGCCTAATTGACTTCCTCGGTGGCCTTAGACGAGGCATTTCTCCTTTAAGCCTCCCTCTTTTCAACTAAAGCAATATCATAAACATTCTTGCGATGCCAAAATGAGCTGATAGATGGGGACACGGCTTTTTAAAGTGGAAATTCCTACGTAGATAATTTATAAGGCCTCCCCACGGCGTGGTTAGTAGCCCCTGTTGATGTGCGAGTGCGTGTCGTCCCTCAGGAGAGAATAAATTCTGAAGGCGACGGTAACTGATTAGCCTTCTGCTCCGGTGTCATTTCTGATCGCAAACAATGCCCAAGCAGTAACGAATTGCCATTGTGTTTTCCATTAGTCATCAGAGTGTAAAAGATTTGATAAATAGCAAGAAAACACACTGGCCGTTCAGGGTGGGAAAGCCACGGTATTGACAGCAGCGAATTACATTTCTGTGAAAAAGACAGTGTCACGGTCCTGCGGGATCCTTTGCGTGGCTGCTGAGACATCAGAAAACCCCAAGAAGCTTTTAGAGGCCACGTCGTGAGCCGAATGGCCTGGTGTCCCCAACCAGTGCCCCCGTCACCTCAGCATTTGTGTGACATGCTGGGCATCTGCTCGGGCGTGAGCCGCTCTGTCCAAGAATCGCTGAAAATAGCTTCCTCGGAACCGGGACCAGCCTGGGGGCACCGTGCTGGGGGCTGTCAGGATGGGAGGGTGCTCCCGGGGCACCTCCGCCCCGTCCTTCTCTGCTTCTGGGCACCTGCCTCCTATTCTGCTCCCGCGACGGCCCAGGCAGATGTGTCCTGCAGAGCCGCTGCCAAGCCCTCCACGGCACCTGTCACGGCAGCCCCAGGACGCAGCACCCACCCGGGCGCGCCCACACCTGCAGAGCGGCCCCGGCCCCTGGCTTCGGCCTGCGGGCCTCGCTCCCTGCTCCACAAGAGGGTCCCGGCTGGCACCGCTCACCACCACCCCTCTCTCCTCACCAGGGAGGCCTTCCCATCATTTGGTTTTTCACCCCGAGATGTTCCACTCTGCTAGGAGCAATAGGTCATTTCCTGAGTGCACACCCACCGGTCTTTAAAATGTCCAGGCTTAAAGAATATTATTTAAGTTCTATTGATGACCTTTCCAACAGTTGAATGGGTTAGCCGTCAGGTGTTCAGAGGACATACTATGTTAAAGATGAAATAAAAGAACACCAAATCTTTAGGACATTATGCTAAGTGCAATAAGCCAGTCATGGGTGCCTGGGTGGCTCCATCAGTTAAGGTCTGCCTTCGGCTCAGGTCATGATCCTGGGGTCCTGGGATCGAGCCACAGGTTGGGCTCCCTGCTCAGTGGGGAGACTATGTCTCCCTCTTGGTCTGTCCCTCCCCCTGCTAAGGTTCTCTCACTTGCTTGATCCCTCTCATATAAATAGATACAGTCTTTTAAAAATATTTATTTTATTTATTTTATTTCTTTATTTTTTAAAAAAGATTTTATTTATTTATTCATGAGAGACACACAGAGAGAGAGAGAGACAGAGACACAGGCAGAGGGAGAAGCAGGCCCCATGCAGGGAACCTGACATGGGACTCGATCCCGGGTCTCCAGGATCACACCCTGGGCCGAAGGCAGACACTAAACCACTGAGCCACCAGGGCTGCCCAATATTTTTTTAAATAAATAAGCCAATCATAAAAAGACAACTACAGTAGGATTCCACCTATATGAGGTACCTAGGATTGTCAAAGTCATGGAGACGAAAAGTAGAATGGTGATTGCCAAGGACTGGGGGAGGGGGAAGTGGGAAGTTTCTGTTTCACACAGAACAAGTTCTGGAGGGACGTCTGGGGGGCTCAGCGGTTGAGCTGCTGCCTTGGGCTCAGGGCGTGATCCCGGGGTCCTGGGATCCAGTCCTGCATCGGGCTCCCCATAGGGAGCCTGCTTCTCCCTCTACCTGGGTCTCTGCCTTTCTCTCTGTGTCTTTCATGAATAAATTAAAAAATTAAATAATTAAAAAATAATGATTAAAAAAAGTTCTGGAAATCAGTTACACAACAATGTGAGTACCCTTAACACTACTATATAGTTAGAGGCAGTTGGTACAGTAAATTTCATATTATGTATATTTTCCTCAGTTAAAATTCAAATAAAAATTTTTTGAAGAACACCAAATCTAGAAGTAGCGATGTCCACACAGTTACCTGTATAAGAGGGGTACAAGGAACGTGTAAAAAAGAATCCTTCAAATAGAAATGTCCAAGATTGTCTAAAATAACTTGTCCCTTTTTTTACCAATTGGAAATTTTCCTTGGGAATCCGGCCATTCTTAATTGAATTTATAAAAGTATTGCAAAAGCACAAAGCCGAAAAGAAGGTAGATGCACTCTGGTCTGAGTGTCTGCTTACCTCCCAAAATTCATACTGAAATCCTAACCCTCAAAAGTCGTGGTGTTGAAGGTGGGGCGTGTGGAAGGTGACTGCATCCCAAGGGTGGAGCCTTCATGGATGGGATTAATGCTCTTTCTTAAAAGAGGTCCCGCAGCGTGGCCTCGCCCCTTCTGCAAGGTGGGGACACAGCAAGAGGTGTGGGAGCCAGGAGAGGCCCCCTGCTTGGCCACGCTGGCACCCTGATCTCAGACTTCCAGCCTCCAGACCTGTGAGGATACAGTTCCGTGGCCTATAAGCCTCCCAGCCTGTGATGTTTTGTTACAGCTGCCTGAGCAACTAAGACCGCTGATGGAGAAGAATACTATCTCTGGGCGGGGGAAAAAAAGAATAATATCTCTGGGCACTTCAGTGGGGGGTGGGGGGGATCCAGTCCCTTCTCACGGTGGCTTCTCCTCACCTACAGAGGCTTCGCTTTAAAAGAGATGGGACCTGCCCGAGAAGTTCAAGGCACGGAGTTGTTCAATGTGTACCAGGATACGCCTCTTCACTCACGGGCCAGGTGAAAGGGTAGCCTGGTTTCCCACGCAGCCCTGCTCGGGGGGAGCACACTCAGCTCTCCTCCACACTGGAGCCTGGAGCCGACTGCTCCATCTCAGTTATGACCGAAATGGAAACCAGCGCTGAGGATTCCTGGGGGCTGGTGAGGAGAGGCCTTCCCCTGCGCCTGCAGAGCCCAGGGTGGGGGCGCCCCCACGGCTGGGTACTCACAGCTCCTGCCACACAACAGACAGCATCTCGCGCTTTCCTTTTTCCTTTAAACGTGGAAGGGAATCAGCTGAAGATAGTGGGGCGGCAGCCAAGAGGAGCTGTTCCTCGGCCTTCCGAGGGCTGTCCGGGCCCGAGCGCCCCAGAGGGTACCAGGCGACCCTGGACTGCACTTCGGGAAACCAGCAGCCGCCCAAGGGTGTCTCGGACTGAAGCCAGGCAGGTGCCAGACGCGCAGCTCTGTCCTGCTCTCCCTCCCCGCCGGGACCCCTCCAGGCTGGGGGGATGGAATGCCAGGGGCTGCCTTGGGGTGCGCATCCCGCTGCCCTGTCCCCGCGGACACCACCTCAGCCCTCCCGGCCCATCCCGTGCCTGCTGCCGCCTGGGCCCAGCCCGGGGATGGCCCCCCCCCGCCGACCTGCAGGGCAGGCCTGGGGGTTCTCAGGATGCATCCTCCCCACGCCTGCCCCAAAGCCCTGGCCTCGTTGCCACAGGCTTGGCCCAATCCTATGGGCTTGGGAAAGCAGGCTTGGCCCTGATCCTATGGGCTTGGGAAAGGTGACCACTGTTCGGAGTTTCTTGTTGCAGATGGACAGAAAAAGCGACGAGAGCAGAGAAAGAAGGGAGAAAGAGAGACTCTCTGATGTTTGCCCCCCTCCCCCCAAATTCACGGTTCAGGGAGAACTTTCTGTGTGCAAGCGCAGAGGCAATGGTCAGCAGAGTCTTGAAGAAGGAGCGCCCAGGGAACCCTGGGTGGCGCAGCGGTTTGGCGCCTGCCTTTGGCCCAGGGCACGATCCTGGAGACCCGGGATCGAATCCCACGTCAGGCTCCCGGTGCATGGAGCCTGCTTCTCCCTCTGCCTGTGTCTCTGCCTCTCTTTCTCTCTCTCTCTCTGTGTGTGTGACTGTCATAAATAAATAAATTTAAAAAAAAAAATATTAAAAAAAAAAAAAAAAAAAAGAAGGAGCGCCCACAATTAACCACATCCACTGCTCCCTGGGCCACCGAACACCCCTGCGTTCTCAAAGAAAAGGTGCCTTCTCCCCAGCCCACCACTCAGCCCCAAATTGTTGGTTTCTTAAAGGACCGCACAGCCCCCGAGAGCAATGCTCTCCAGAAGGATCCCGAGCACCTGCCCGAGGAGACTTGGGGGAGCCACCCATGCACAGTGGTCTAAGGAGTGAGGCATCCAGGCCCTGGCAAGGTTGAGGTGGGGGGAGTATCCAGGTGTTGGGGGATTGCAGGGGGTGCCGGGCAGGGGGGCTGCAGAAACAGAGGGGAAGTCCAGGCTGGTCCTGCCAGTCGTCCATGAGGCCGCAGCCCCTGACCAAAATGGGGCCAGGCTGCCGAGTCCCGTTTCCCCAGATTCAGGGCCCTAGCAGATCTGCGTGGCTGCTGTTTTCCGGTAAATGGGCCAAGTCCTGGCTTCCCCTCCTCCTCCTCTCCAATCTCACCCGCCCCCAGCTCCCAGGAGAGCAATCAGTCCTGTTGTGTGTCCACCGTGTTGAATAAAGTGGGTTGTTTATGAAGTGGGCTTATTCTCCAAGCGCAGAAGCAGAGTCCTGGGCATGTTATTGTGACGAGTGTAAAGAACGAACTGCTCTTCCGTCCGGGCCGTCCAATAACATGAGATCATCACCTGCCAGACCAGGCCATTCACACCCGAAATGGATGGGGTCTCTGCAGCCCCAAACAAAGAACCATGTGCACGATGCTCTCCACCTAAGACGCTACCAGGGCACAGGCTGGGAGAGAACGAAGCTTGGAGTCAAAGCACCCTTGCAACTTCCCCTCTTCTTTCAATTCTCAACACCGGTTTCGAAAGTTTTCTCTATGTCCAGATCAGCATTTTTGAAGCAGCAGTTTTGAAGCAGCACCTACGGTAGCAATTGTGTACACGGGCTTGAGTGTCTGCACTCTGGGGGTGCAAGGATGGGGAGCAGGAGGGGCCGTGGCTGATTCCACCACTGGGATAACATGCTCCCCCTTCCTTTCAGGAAGCGCTAACAGAATGAGAGGGGAACGAAGATGACCAGGAAAGGGAGCTTTGAGCTCTTGGTGGGATGTTGGGGAGTCATCACTCTAGAGAACACACAGGGAGCGCAAGCCTTTCACAGATTGCATCCCATGCAATGAATACTTGGATAAACCTGTTTGTGAACTTTCAAAACATTTTCAGTAACCTGGAGACCAGGCTGGTGAAGCTGGGCATGAATTAGTCAGCGTTGCAGTAAACATGGCCTCATCATCTGAGTTCAAATCCCCCGGCACGTTCTGCAGACTCATCACTTAAGTGAGGCAACCAGCTAGAAAACACTGTTGCAACACAAAGATCCATTCCAATCCTCCACAAAGTGTTGTTCATGGGGAAGATCCAACTGTGAGTCAAAAAGAGATGAGCTCAAAGGATTTGGGGGTTGACATCGCCTTTGTCTTCTCAATGTAGCTGGCTGCCTGGTGGAGAGCATTACAGCGAGCGCTGCGCCTGTAGCTGGTCCAAAGAGCTGTTGTTCCTGCTTTGAAATCTTGGCATGACCTGCAAGTTTCCCTCACTTTCTTCCCCCATCACCCAAACCATGGCCAAGCCGGCTTTCTCATTTTTTCATGGGGCTGCTCCAGAATTTCCAGTGTTCAAGTCCAAGCAAGATGAAGTACCTGCTGGACAGACATCACTCCCAGCCTTTCCATTGTTCTCCCAGCTCTGGCCCATGCACAGGGCCTCCTCTCATGAAGAGGTACCCTCTATCTTTGATCCAGACCCAAATCTTCACACGGTTACCAAGGACGAAGGAAAGGCTCTCTTGTGGGCAGGCTCTGCTTCCGTTATGGGAAACTGGCATGTGAGCTGACCCCAGCTAGGCTGGAGAGCCTGTGAACCTCAAGCTGGGGCACTGGATCACCTACTAACTCCACCACCTAATGGCCTTCTCACCTGCACACCTCTCAACCCTGTCATCTTCTGCCCATGCAACCCCAGGGAGCTTCTTCCTCAGAAGACCAAACCCTATCCCTTCCCATGGTACTGGGAAAACCAGAGCACACAGCCCCGAGTTCAAATTCTGACTCTGCTCTGGTATGACTTTGGGCAACATAATAGTCTTCTCTGACCCCTCTCTGATCCCCAGAGATATGACGACAACACTAACAGACCCTTCCTGAAGGCACCTATCGCAGTGCCTTGTCCATCATGGCCATGCTGATCACCTGCCCATGGCTTCTGGGCAGTGCCCTGGCTTCTGGGCTCTAGTTAATGCACTTCTGATACAACAGCTGGTAGAGGCTTCTTGCTTTATTAAACTCTAATTTGCCTCACTATCCCTTGTGTGGCTTCTCAGCTCTCAGCATATAATAAATTCCTTGTATTAAATTCTCTCTGTTGAAAGCATTTTGGATGACTTCCGTTTTCTAGCCAGACTATGAGTGATGGAGTGGTCCCCTCCCAACTCCCCTGTCTATGAATCCAGTTCATTAGGCAGCCCCAGATCCTGAGAACACTGAACACTGCACCTGAGCATATCCTCTTTCTGCTATTCCTGACCCTAAAACCCCTCATGCATATCCAATTTCCCTCGCCCCATAACAAGACCACCCCCCACACACACAGCTGGCTAACTCCCTACCAAGCTCCATTCTGCTTCCCTGGCTAGGGAAGCCTTAAACATTTTCTCACCAGAGGAAAACTTCCCATTCTGACTGAACAAATTAATCCAGCAGCCCAGGTGATGTAGGCACACAGGAGCTGCCATCATGCTAAAATATCAAAAGTTAATGACCTCACGTGCCCTCTGTCTTCAGGGACTCACTGGGTTGTGCATCATGGCAGCTAAGAATCCTGGCTGAAAAGGGATCAAGATAGAGACACCAAAACCCGGGCTGATATTCCCTCCTTGGAACTTTGACATCACCTGCCTTAGAGAACCTGGATTTTAGAGACTGACTTCCCTCCCTCCCACCCCCAAGCCTTCAGTCACCTGACAAGACAGACTTCTTTGAAACAAGGGCAAGCTGATGGTAGTGTCTTCAGCAAGGTCCCAGGGATTCCAGGCATTGCACAATCAGGACGTCTTGCTTCCTAGTCAGTTCAGCAACCTGCTTGGAGGAGTCTGGTATGTCTCCGTGCCCACACGTTCCTTATCAAGGAGCCTGGTAACAACCGGATAGCTGTTTGAAACTGTATTTAAGACATCCTCCATACTATTCTCAAAGGATTTGGAATGGCTCCCTAACTGGTCTGGGCACATTATTTTTCCATGCGCCTCATCTTTAGAAATATCCCTTTTTATCAAAGAAAGAAACAGTTTTTTTAAACTCAGCGCTACCCGTGACAAAATCCCATTCAGTAGCAGCCTGTGATACAAGCCTAAAGAAAGCTTCCCTGACATCTTTAGCATAATAAGTTTCCAATTCTCTGCCCCAGCTGTCTTTGCAGAGACTCCTCACTGGTCAGACACCGACAGATGGTGAGCAGATTGAAACCTGCCCTGGCCACTGGGGACCGGAAATCTGGGGGCTTGCTTTCCTGACTCTTGGCTTTACTGAGATGGAGGGCAAGCCAAAAATATCTTGGCATGGTTAACAAGAGAGCATCGTAAGTGGCGCTCAGCGGAGAACACTCAGGAATTCACTACATTCAAGTGCTTGTTTTCAAGAGCATCTACCACAGGTCACAACAGATGCCTGGTAATGTTTAACCCCCAGGCCTGTCATGAGGATGGGTTCTGGGCTGTGGTTGTTCATTCCATGGCTTCAGGGAGTGGCACTGTAGAGACACCAAACGTCACTGACATTCTGACAACTAAACTATAATTCTGTGATCTTTCCTATGATATATTAGAATTTTCTCAAAATGGAGGCCTTAGTGATTAACTTTGGGATAAAGACAGTCTTCAGGGAAGAAGTTCTGTGTCCAGGAAGTATTAAATCCTGCCAAAATCTGCTAGGGCCACCATAGCAAAGTACCACAAAGTGGGTGACTTACACAAGACAAATTTTATTGTCTCACAGCTCTAGAGGCTGGAAGTTCAAGACCAAGGTGTCATCGGGGTTGGTTACACCTGGGGGCTACAAGGGAGAAACTGTTCCATGCCTCTTTTGATGGTTTACTGGCAATCTTTGGCCTTGGTTTGTAGGTGTTCTTCTGTGTGTGTCTGGGTCCACATTCTCCCCTTTCCAGAAGGACCCAGTCATATTGGATTAGAGCCCATCCTAGTACAGTATGAACTCATCTTACTAATTCTAACTTCAATGACCCTATTTCCAAATAAGGTCACATTCTGAGCTCTAGAAGTTAGGACTTCAGCATGTGAAGTTGGAGAGGACACAATTAACGGTCCAACCTCTGGCTCCTTAAAATGCATGTTGTCTCCACATACAAAATATGTTCACTTCATCCCAACATCCTGAAAGTCTTAAGCCATCCCAGCATCAAATCTATGTCCAAAATCTCAACTTAATATCATCTAAATTAGATATAGGTGAGGCTTGGGGTATGATTCATCCTGGAGGAAAATTCCTCTCTCTCTGTGAACCTATGAAACCAGACAAGTTATCTTGTCTCCAAAATATATTGGTGAGACAAGCATAGGATAGACATTCCCATCCAAGATAGAGGAACTGGAAGGGAGAAAAGGATCGTGGGTCCCAAAAATGTCCAAAACTTAACAGGGTAAATTCTATCAGGTTGTAAGGCTTGAGAATAATCCACTTTGGCTCAATGCTCTGTGGTTGATCCCAATATCAACAAGGCCATTTCCCTCAATGAATGTCTTAGTCGCATCTAAAAAGGACACCTTACCAGGCATCTCAAATATGGATCCATAGTCCATTGACTTTACACTCCACACGATTCTCATGCTTCCAACAACCCGTCATCTGGGTTTGCTACTCAAACACTTAGCAGAAGCAGCACTTAGGGTTTAGACGCAACCAGTCCACCACTGCCTGTTACCACACTCTGTTAAAGCTATCAGGGAAATCAAGATTTCTCAAACATTGGTAGAGCTATCATTGGCCAAGCTGCAGGATCTCAATGTATAACCAACGCTTTCAACGCTCTTTCTGAGAATTCTTGCTTTCACCTCCAGAATCAGAGTGGGAAACACTGTCCTTCTGAAGAAGCAGATTGCTATTTTAAATGGTGTGAAGTAGATCTGTGCTCTGCTTCTTAAATCCAAAGATTTCGGAGACTCTTTTTAGGATGAAATGTATGCATTTGCTCTCATCACAACAAAAGAAAAAGGAAGCATCCTTCTCTATACTGATGAGCTTGCCCAATAACCATGATCCAAAAGCAGTTGAATGTACTGACCATATACTGTCAGAAAGAAGTCAATACCCATCCCCTGAACAGGACAGTCTAGTACAGGGCTTCTCAAAGAGTGTTCCACAAAACACCTGCAGAAGAATCACCTGAGTGGTATGTGAAAAATGCATATTCCTGGGCCCTTCCCCAGATCTACTGCAGTAGAATCTCTGTACTTAATGCCAATTGTAAACTAGCTCCTGGATTGATGATTCTTATGGGTTATTAAGTTTGAGGACTACTGATCCTTTAAGAGCCCAGCTTCAGGGAGTGCCTGGGTGGCTTAGTCAGTTAAGGGAGTCTGCTTCTCCCTCTCCCTTGGCTCCCCACCCCCATTTGTGCATGTGCTCCCCCCCCTCAAATAAATAAAATCTTTTTTTTAATCCTTTATTAAAATGAGAGAGAGAGCCCAGTTTCTGGTATCAAACCAACTAAGGCCTGAGAATCAGCTCTGCCCATAATTAATTATTTGCTCTTGAGAAGACTATTGAACTCTCTGAACTTCAGTGTTTTTTGCTTCGTTTTTAAGCAGAAAAACAAGAATAATAATATACTGCACAGAGAGCTTGAGACAATTAAATGAAATAATATACGTGAAAGATTAAAAAAATAGATTATAAAAGCATTTGGGATTCATCAGATGTGATTTTATAAAATCTATTTGATAGGGTTTTCTCAGCAAAAGAGATGAGACATAAAATACTTAAGGGTTGGAAAGATGTAGTTGGTCGAACTTAACTCAAAGAGCTATTCTGAGGAGTAGATGAGACAGGGCATACAAAACCCTTCGCACAATGCCAAACACATATTTAAGAGTCAATAAATGTTCTCCCTTATTACCCTGACCCCTGCCCACCAGCATGGTAACGTGGAGAAACCAGCATGTACAGCTCAGGTAAAGCCAGAATGTGGTGAAAGGTAGAGGCAGCTAAAGCAGGACGATGGGACGGAGGTCAGACCTGCAGAAGGCCTGAGGCCTGGGCAAGGAAATCTATAGAAAGCATCCACAGAAGCTTTCTGAGCATAAGAATGACGAAGTTAATCTAGGAGAAGTTAGGGAAAAGATTATATGAGGGAAAACTCAGAGATAGAAAGACTAGGTTAGGAGATTATCATATAAGCAAAACAAAAATTATACGTTAAACTAAGCAAGTGTCAGTCTAGACACAGCTAGCACACAAAACACCTGTGTGTCAACTAGAAAAAGGGGTCCCCTCCCCTCCATGGCAGGCACATGTCCTGGCCTGGAGTGTAGAACAAAGACAAGAGGTCAGTCCCACCTGCCCGCCTGGCCAAGGCCCTAGTGAGGTGATAGCTTTGATGGCAGCAAGAACAGAAAGAAGGATGACACATTTGGGGGCTAATACATAAGCCATTAACTTGTATATTACCCTGAGATATTTCTGCCCTTTTCTCTCACAGTGTTATCAGATTGTCTTAAACTCTTCTTTGGTTGCAGCACATTGACATGCAAACCCCTGACAGTCTATTAGAAGACATTTGGTTGAAATCTTCTTATTGTAGAAAATGCCACAGATTCAAGTGACATAACAATATTTTAAATGGCTGGACATTGTCCTCTAGGCAAGTGTGTGTGAACTGACTCCTTCCCAAGACACTTGACACCACAGGGACATTCCCTTGGCTTAAGATGAAGTTAGCTAGTCAACAAATACAATATTTCCCTCTTATAAGTAACCATCATTTAAATTATGCACAAGGAAATAAAATGTATGTGAAGTCCTTACGATAGTCCAGGTGGGGTCAGCCCCATCCTCAAGGCTTACAGACGTGCAGGCAGACAGACGATGAACATGTACAATGACTATAAAATTGTAAGAGACAGGTAGACATGCTGCGAGGTGAGTCACTGAAAAGTTGTGACAGAGACTACGTGGCCTTCGAAGCCAAAAATATTTACTGTGTGGCCCTTTATAGAAGTGTGCCCACAGCTAATTCAGAGGGTCAGTTTTCTTGAAGAAAGTTGCTAACTAATTTGCCATCTCTCTTCTCCCCGCTTTCTGGGTAGATCGGGCCAGAGGAAACGTCACCAGGGGAATAACACTGTGAAGAATCAACTCTTTAAAAGGAATCTGTGAAAGCAAAATGTGGTCTATACATGCAACAGAATATAATTCATCCTTAAGAAGGAAGGAAATTTTGTCACATGCTACGACCTGGATGAACTTTGAGGTCATTAAGCTGAGTGAAATGAGCCAATCACAAAAAAATAAATGTTGCCCAATTCCACTTATTTTTTTTATAAATTTATTTTTTATTGGTGTTCAATTTGCCAACATACAGAATAACACCCAGTGCTCAACCCATCAGGTGCCCCCCTCAGTGCCCGTCACCCAGTCACCCCCACCCCCTACCCACTTCCCTTTCTACCACCCATAGTTCGTTTCCCAGAGTTAGGAGTCTCTCATGTTCTGTATCCCTTTCTGATATTTCCCACTCATTTTTTCTCCTTTCCCCTTTATTCCCTTTCACTATTTTTTATATTCCCCAAATGAATGAGACCATATAATGTTTGTCCTTCTCCGATTGACTTACTTCACTCAGCATAATACCCTCCAGTTCCAACCACATCGAAGCAAATGGTGGGTATTTGTCGTTTCTAATGACTGAGGAATATTCCATTGTATACATAGACCACAGCTTCTCTATCCATTCATCTGTCGGTGGACACCGAGGCTCCTTCCACAGTGTGGCTATTGTGGACATTCCTGCTGTGAACATCAGGGTGCAGGTGTCCCGGCGTTTCACTGCATCTGTATCTTTGGGGTAAATCCCCAGCAGTGCAATTGCTGGGTCGTAGGGCAGGTCTATTTTTAACTCTTTGAGGAACCTCCACACAGTTTTCCAGAGTGGCTGCCCCAGTTCACATTCCCACCAACAGTGCAGGAGGGCTCCCCTTTCTCCACATCCTCTCCAACATTTGTGGTTTCCTGCCTTGTTAATTTTCCCCATTCTCACTGGTGTGAGGTGGGATCTCATTGTGGTTTTGATTTGTATTTCCCTGATGGCCAGTGATGTGGAGCATTTTCTCATGTGCTTGTTGGCCATGTCTATGTCTTCCTCAGTGAGATTCCTGTTCATGTCTTTTGCCCATTTCATGATTGGATTGTTTGCTTCTTTGCTGTTGAGTTTAATAAGTTCTTTATACATCTTGGATACACCCAATTCCACTTATATGAGGTCCCTAAAGTAGCCAAATTCATAGAGACAGAAAGTAAAATGATGGTTACCAGGAGCTAGAGGGAGGAGAAATTGAAAGTTATTGTTTAATAGAAATAGTTTCAGTTTTGCAAGAGGAAAAATCCCCAGAGATCTGCTGCACAGCAATACGAAGGTATCTGACACCACTAAACTATACACCTAACAATGATTAAGGTAGTAAATTTTATGTTATATGCTTTTCACCACATTTTTAAAAAAAAATTTTTAATTAAAAAAAATGGATTTATGGAATCTGGAGCTATGATACAAACACATTTAGGGTTTCATATAAAGCACCAAGCTTAGTTTGACAATTTCTAACATTTCTGGAAAATTTATCATGAAAATTGGATTGAGAAATAGTAATTAGATCTTTCTGTATTCTTGCACAGTTCTTATGAGTTGCCTTAATGATAATAATCATTATTAGCAAACAATCCCTTGGTTTTACAAGCACACTTGAGTTGTCACTTCCCATTCTGGCCAATGTACAGTAAAATCTCACCAAAGGACACTGCTTAAGGCCAACACTGCTCACCCTTCCCTCCTTCTTAAAGCTCTCACCTACCTGGACTCCACGGCACTGCTCCTTCCTGGGTTTCTAGGTTTCCAGAAGGAAAAATTAGCTGAGATTCAGATTAGCTGAATCTTCTCGGTTTCCTTTGATTGCTCAACTTTCTCAAAACTAGCTACTAAATGTATGAACTCCTCAGGGCTCTATCCCAGACCGATCCTCTTCATTCTCTAACTCTCTCTCAAGACGATAACTCCCACACTCATGGCTTCCATGATTCCTACACTCTAACTCCTATCTCCTTCCCAGGCTTTCCCTCTAAGCCCCGGGTTCCCATTTACAAATACCTGTTGACATCTTCCCTGGGATATTGTATGATTAAGGTACAGAGAGACCCAAAAACAAATGTCTTAAAAGACAGAGAAGTGTAGCTCCCTCTCAAACCACAGTCCAGAGATGAACAGCCCCAGGCTGCTAGAGAGGTTCTGCTTTCTTCCATATGAAGCTCCCAGCTCTGGAGCCAAGATGGTTATTCCAAGCCCATCACCACATCTGCATTCTAGCCAGCAGGAGAGGCTGAAGGAAGCATGAGTGGATTCTTCTGAAGGGCATCACCCAGTTTTACACATCAGTTCTACTCACATTCCATTGTCCGGAAGTTAAGTCCATGGACACACGTAGATGCAGGAAAGGTTGGGAAACATTGTCTCTAAACAGGGGAGCTCATGGCCAGTTAAATTCAGGAGGACTTATTAAAAGAATCAGTGGAGAATGGCTCTTAGTAGAGTGTTAGCAGTCTCTGCTGTAGATACCTCAGAAGTATTTCATGCTTGATAAATCCCAAACCAAAGTCCTGATCACTGTGACCAGAACCTCTGTTCATGTTTGATCTAGATGAATGGCCACCACCACCCATCCTGCTGCTCCAAAATCTCAGCCCCTGTACGCACTCCCCTCTTCCTCACCTCTAGACCCAATGCATCACTAAGCCCTGCCAATTCATATGCATGAAGACTCGTTCTCTGCATCTCTCCTGCCATCCTAACACAATATCCACTCCCGCTTACCTGGCCCACTGCAGAGAGGCCTAAATGGGCTCCTGACCTGCAAATAGTAAGTTCTCAAAAGTATTGGGTGAATGAATGCAGTAATTCAGAACAGCTGGAAGAAAGTGAGTCTGAATTACTTAATCTGAATTATAATATTTTATGTTGAAACTTAGTATTATTGCTAATAAGTACAAACATATAATTTGATGAAAGGGGTCTTATGGGGCTTCTTCTACATGCTCAGCTTTACTACAATACTAAAGACTGGGAAGGGAACAGAAAGAACATAAGACGTGGTCTCTGTCTCCTGCCAGGATTCAGTGACAATTCATCAAACACATGCCATGTGCTAAAACACAAAGCTGAAATCAAAAACTCCTAAAACTATAATTTCCAAAAGAGAGCACATGACTCAGAACCAGATAAATGTTAACATAGGCTCCCGTAAAGTCCAGATGAAGACAGATCGGCGCAGAAGAAGAACTGGAGAAGCTTATGAACCAGGTCACACCTGAACCAGACAGCAAAGTGCAGAGAGGCAAAGGCTGGATGTAAAGGAGCAGAAGGGTCCTCAGCAGGGAGGACAGCCAGGCACACTTGTGTGGGAGAGAATGGCCTTCCCAGGGTTGGAGGGGGATGCTCTGCCTACTAGGGCACAGTGGGAGCTAGGTTGGGGACCAGGTTATAAAGCTCCTCGAAGTACATTTGCTCTTTACCCAGAAGATAGTGGAAAACTGCTAAGAGCTTGAGAGGCAAGTGCATAGGAGAAAGAGTTCTGGAAAGATTGGTCAGAATGGACTGGAGGTGGTCACCCGGTGATGATCTATCACCCCAGCATGGAGGCATTATGCCAGGCTGGCTTCACTCATAGGCTTATGCATCCAGGGGGCAGGGAAACTAAAGATTAAGCCACATTAGGGACCCACACTGCTGGCTGAGGAGGGGAAGGGGTGCTGTCTTCCTCACAGGCTTGAGGTGGAGGAAGGGATCATTTCTGCTGCAACTATCCAGCTTCCAAGGGCTGAACTTAGGATGCCTGAGCCAGGGCACCAGGACCTGAGGCTTCCTGGGTGTGCAGGCAATAAACAGGGAAAGACCTAACCTCCTTCTCACAGTAAAAGGATTATGTTTCATAATCGTGGGCTAATTCAATGCACAAGACACTCTGAACTCAAGCACTTTCGTCTAGTCTTGACATGCATCTGCATCCCACTGGGATTTTTATGGATGGATAATTCTTGATAAAGAAACTGCCAGGTTCTCTAATGAGTTGGATATTTTTGTGAAGAAATTACCCCCATTAATGAAGTTTCAGGGGCCTGTCAATCCTCCAATTTAAATACACAGGGGGATTAAGTGGGGTTCAGAGTTGCAGAAGCACAAGAAACATCCAGTATAAATAATTGAGACTTTATTCTATTATTAATGAATAGAATTTTTTCCTAGTCATATATAAGTGACATTGATCTAGTATCCATGTCATGTGGCAATGTCCTCTCGGCTTATTATTTCTAAAAAAAAAAAAAAAATGTAGTAAACTACATTTAAACATCTGTCTGTTTATACAGAATATAGCATTTTATTTGATTTTTACAGACTTGCATATTTTTTCATTTTTATGTGAAGGTATTAACGTGAAGTCAAAAAGTGAGAACTTCTTTTCTGATAACTCTTAACAGGTTATAAATTCCCCATGGGAATTTACTTTTAAAGGGCACTAGGCCTTAGGGGTTTTTTCAGAGAGGTTCACTCAATGACTACGATGTGTTTCTCAAATAGAGATAGGTGAGAAAGATGACAAAAGTGACTTTCTAATAACCAAATAGGCAGTACACTAACAGCTCTGCTAAGATATTGTTAGGCAAACTGATTTTGTGAAAAGAAAATGACCCCATGGGAAATTTGGGAAAGGATATGAACAGGCAATTTACAAAAAGATAAAATTCCAAGTACTCTGAAAAAGAAAGGAAAAAAAAGGAAAGGATGGTCAACACCTCTGGTAGTGAGAAATAGTAAATTAAAAGGAGTTGCTTTCATTGAGCACATGGCAAAAAGAGTGGCAATATACAATGCGGCTGATGATGCAGGAAACGAATATTCTCATATACTGCTGAAGAGTGTGTCTTTCCTTCATTTGAGTATTTGTTAGAGTATTTGACAATATCTATCAAGTCTTAAAATGCCCATATCCCCTTGAACCAACATTGCCAACTCCAAAAATCCAACTTTTCAGAAATAAAAGCCCTGGTATATATATATATTTTTTAAAGACATAAAAACATATTTATAGAAGGCATGTTTGTCAAAAAAAAAAAAAGAAGCATTCTAAATGTCCATCAAAAAGATCTCAGCCATATTATGAAATCTTATGCAATTATTTTAAGGGAAGTGACTAAGTCTCTATGTGTCGACACAAAGCAATGTCCATGATACATTAGTAAACAAAGAGCAGAATAACATATATAACACACTTTTGTTATCACACACATACACACTCACACATATTGAGTTTTAATTGACTTACAATAAAATATACTCTAAGAATACCATTCAATGGATTTTAACAAATGTATGCATGCCTTCACCACCACCCTAATCAAAACATTCAAAACTCAATCATCCAAAGATGTTCTTCTGTGCCCCTTTTCAGCCCCAGGCAACCACTGAACTGCCTCTGTCCCTATAGATTCATTTTGTCTCTTGTAGGATCTAATATAAATGGAATCATACAATGTGTGCTTTTTCATGTCTGGCCTCTTTTTTCTCAGCATAATATTTTGGGTGGTCCATATTATTGCCTGTATGATTCTTTGTAAGATCATACATACCACAAGCACCTCTTAATATTTGAGTTGTTTCCAGTTTTACCTATTATATAAACTATTATGAACATTTGTATGCAAATCTTCATGCAAAAATGTCTTCATTTTTCTTGGGTAACTATGAAAGAAATTCCTGAGCAACATGATGTCTGTTTAAAAATTGTTAAGAGAGGGATCCCTGGGTGGCGCAGCGGTTTAGCGCCTGCCTTTGGCCCAGGGCGCGATCCTGGAGACCCAGGATCGAATCCCACGTCGGGCTCCCGGTGCATGGAGCCTGCTTCTCCCTCTGCCTGTGTCTCTGCCTCTCTCTCTCACTGTGTGCCTATCATAAATAAATAATAAAAAAATTAAAATAAATAAAAAATAAATAAATAAAAATAAAAATTGTTAAGAGATGCCAAACAATTCTTCCACCACCGATGCACGAGGTTCCCAGTTGCTCCATATCCTTGTCAACACTTAGTATTGTTAGTCTTTTTTCACTTTATCCATTTAATGTATAATGGTATCTCATTGTGGCTTTATCTCTCATTTCCATGAAAACTAACGATGAGCATCTATTTATGTGTTTATTGTCCATTTGAGTATCTTTTTATATCTTTTGTGAACTGTCTTTTCAAGTATTTTGCCTGTTTTTTAGTTAAGCTGTGTTCTTATTGTTGAATTCTAAGAATTATTTATATGTCTGGACACAAGTTCTTAGATGCATATATTGTAAAATATTTTCTTAAAGTCAATACTTTGAGTTTTCATTTTCTTAATGGTGTTTTTGGAAAAGCAGAATTGTTTAACTTTGATGATAAAGCCCAACTTTTCAAGTTTCTTTTATGACTAGTGCTTTTTTTGCATTCTATTCAAGTGATCTTGACTACCCCGAGATTGCAAAAATTTTCTCCTATGTTTTCTTTTAGAAGTTCTATGTTTTACATTCAGGTCTAGGATCTATTTCTTTTTATTTTTGTGTATGATGGAAAATAAGAGTAGAGGTTCGTTTTTCTTACAAGATATTCAGTTGCTCCAACCCCATTCCTTGAAAGAACCATCTTTTCTCCATTGGATTATATGTACTGCATGACCTATTTTTTTTAAAAACAACACAGGAAAATATAAGAATATATATATACATACACACACACACACATACACATATATCAAATTGTTATATAATGTGATATATACATAAGTATATCTCAAATTGTTAACACTGATGGACATTAAGAAAGTAAGATTGTTGCTATATGTTAACAAATTGAACTCCAATAAAAAAATTTACAAAAAAAAAAAGAAAATAAGATTGAAGAGGAGTTGAGGAAAGATTAATATATTTTCCTTACTTGTGGATTTTTTTTGTGACTGCTCAACTTTTATATTTCAAAACAAAAGAAAGGTAATGTATTATCATCTGAAATAAAAATACTACAGGACTGTAATGGTAGTGCAGAAATAAGGCAATGGGGCCTGGACTAGAGGACA
Source organism: Canis lupus baileyi (assembly GCF_048164855.1). Taxonomy (NCBI): domain Eukaryota; kingdom Metazoa; phylum Chordata; class Mammalia; order Carnivora; family Canidae; genus Canis; species Canis lupus. Next base: position 21,765,605 of record NC_132874.1, on the reverse strand, counting down.
AGGTAATAGAGGCTGAAGATGCTCTGCAGGCAGGAGTGGTGGACAGATGTGGTGGCCTATGGAGGAGGAAGTGGGGAATTGGAAAACAAAAATGAATCCAAGTTTTGAGGAAAAATCGTGGTGCCAAGAGGGAAAGTTAAGAAACTGGGCTGATGGGGTACAGGTGGCTCAATGATTGAGTGTCTGCCTTCCACTCAGGTCATGATCCTAGGGTCCAGGGATCCAGTCCTGCATCAGACACCCTGCAGGGAGCCTGCTTCTCCCTCTTCCTATGTCTCTGCCTCTCTCTGTGTGTCTCTCATGAATAAATAAATAAAATCTTAAAAAAAAAAAAAAGAAACTGGGCTGAGGAGTTAATTTTATAGAATGAAATGATGCATTTAGCTAAATTTGAGAAGACTGCAGGATATCTGAGTAGGAATGTCCAACTGGCAATTAAAGATAAATTAATGATTTCATCTAGAATAACCAAATACATCCAAGCAAAATTCCTTGGGACATATTTGTCATTTTCACAAACATTTTTTTGAGCATCCTCCATGTGCAGGCACCATGTTTCCAGAGCAGGCACAGGAGGCTTAGAGGTAGACATGGCATGACCTGCCCTTGAGAGACTACTGAGTTGAGGAGAGAGACTGGTGCTTGTCCTAGTCTACTCAAATTGCAGTCACAAAATACCACACATGGAGTGGCTTGAAAAACAGACACTCATCACAGTTCTAGAGGATGGGAAGTCCAAGATCAAGATGCCAACTAACGCAATTCTCGGTGAAGGCATGCTTCCTAGCTTGTAGATGGCCCCCTTCTCACTGTGTCCTCGCATGGTGTGGTAAGGAGAAAAGGAGGTTGGTGGAGAGAAAGGAGGGGAGAGGAGAGAGCAGGTTCTGGTGTCTCTTATTCTTCTTATGAGGGAATTATTGGTAAGACCTCATGTAACCCTAATTGCCACTCCTAATACCACCACATTGGAGGTTAGAGTTTCAACATATGGGTGGAGTGGGGTGAGCACAACATTCAGTCCATAACAATAGACAATTCACTATAATCACTTGTTAATAAATGGATATGAGTGGTTCAGAGATTTCCAGATAAAGTGTCTGCATTTAAATGGTACTTCTCAAGTATTTAAGCATGCTTGGAAATAGTTCCCTTAATTATTTTCAGCACTCTTCCCAAGTCTTATTTACACCGTTAATTTATTTCACAAACCCTTTCTTAACAAATAATGCAAACAGATCCAGTGGGACTTAGCAAGAGTAAGTGCAGTCTAAATTAAAGTAAGCTTTGTGCATTGATTTTCATTTCTGTTTTTTCAGGTAAGGCAAGAGAGAAGCCATCAGATATGTGAGTGTATCTGTGAATACAGAATAACTGGAGAACTAACTATCCCTGATTTTCTTGAGAAAAAGATAATGGAAATGTCTTCATTTGTGGGGAAATAAGTTTAGGATCCTGAGAAGAAAATAATCCATGAGGAAACCATTACCATTCATGGAGGCCTTACTACATGCTAGAAAGCCAACATGTATTATTTCATTTAATCGTCAGGAAACTACCAAGGGCTTTATTCCAATGCCAACTTTATCTATGAGGGCACCAAAGCTCAGAGAGGTTAAGGAATCTGCTCACATAACAAATGAAAGAATGGAGACTAGAACTCAGGTCTCTCTTACTTCAAAGCTTATGCCCTTTTTAAAAAAAAAAAAAAAAAAGATTTTGTTTATTTATTTGAGAGAGAGTGAACATGAGCAGTGGGGGGAGGGAGGGAGGAAGAAGCAGACTCCCCGCTGAGCAGAGAGTCTGAAAAGGGCTTGAACCCAGGACCTCGGAACCATGACCTGAGCCGAAGACAGATGCTTAACCAGCTGAGCCACCAGGTGCCCCAAAGCTCATGCTCTTAATCAAATAAATAAGCATAAGAATATAAATAGTTGCGATCACTTACTTGAGTGCATACTACATGACAAGAGCCATGCTAAAAAATCTCTTAATATGGAATTATTACCTTTTTCCAAGTTTTCTGACATTAACTCACCTGAGCTTCTTGATTAGATCTGAAGAAGACAACAGAAAAAAGTGAGTACATAAGAATAAGAAAAATGTGTGGAATGAGGTAACTTTAGTTTTAGTCGTTGTTTTCATAACCCATTTTTCCAATGAGCAACGTTTTGTCGCAGGAAAGAGTAGGAGTTTGTTTACTACCCATCCCACACATTCTTAGACACTAGATAAACATGGTCAAGGGCAAAAAGCCCCTGACCCTCTGAGCCTCAGCTTCTTCGTTTGTAAAATGGGGCAACAACAACAACAACAACAACAACAACAACAAAACCACTTTGACTGCTTTCCTCTTGGAGGTATTGTAAAAATCAAGTGAGATGATGTCTGCCAAAGCACTTTATATATACATTTAAAAAACTATATGTTTAGGTCTAAGGCCAAAAATGGCTTCATCACATTGATATTTACATGAGTTTGATAACTCAGATGCTATAAACACCGCGTAAAAGAGTAGGCATTAATCATTAAAACAGCTTGGTGCTGGCATATGAATACACAGATGGAGAAATAGAGGAGCTAGAAATAGATCAACCACACATGGGAATTTGGTGTATGATAAAGAGAATTCCAGGCACTGGGAGAATGAGAGAGATCAATGAGAATATCAGACCAACTGGGCAGCCACGTGGACAAACCACAATTTCAGTGCCTACTTTATCACTTAAGCTAACATAATTTCCAGATGTTTTGAAATTTCAAATATAAAAATAATCCAACTTCAAATTCTTAAAAGACAGCACAGGAGAACCGACTTATTTATTTTTGGAAATGAGTGTCTTTCCAAATAAGACATAGAGGTACAGAGCCATAAAGGAAAAGATTTCTAGATTTGACTATATAAAAATTTAAAATTCCTTCAAGGGCAAAAAAAAATTTGTTTAATCGAACAAAGTCAAATAGGAGAATGACACATTGGAAGAAAGTACGGGAACATATATGACAGATCTGGGGCTAAATCCCTTAGCAATTAATTAATTAACAAATATTTAATGAGCAACTATTATGTGCCAGGCACCATTCTAAGCTTTGGGGGATTCAAGATAATTAAAACTCCCAGCCTTGTGGAGCTCATATTCTGTTGGAAGGGACGTAAAGCTATTTTGATTATTAGTAGAAAATTTTTAAATGAACAGAGAACATAAATAATTCACACAGCTAGTAACACCAATGGTGTTTAAATATGAAAACATGTGTACTCTTCCTCATAACAAATAAAATGCAAGTTAAATTTCAATAGGATACCATTTTCACCCATCACGCTTTCCAAAATCAAAAAGTATAATATACCTTTTGGCAAAGGTATAAAGAAACAAATATTCTCTTGCATTTGAGGTGAGAGTGTAGCTTGGTTCAACTTCTTTGAAAAGCAATTTGCCAATATCTATCACAACTATAAATGCATGCGCTCCCAGCAATTTTGCCTGAAGAATTTAGGCTACTGGTATATTTGTATTTATGTGCAACAGCATGTGTGTGTAAGTGTTTACTGTAACATTGTTTCTAGTAGTGAAGGACTTAAAACCCACAAAGAGACCCATCAGTAGGTGAGTGGTTAAACAAATATGGAAGATACCTAAAATGGTATAAATTGTTAAAAAGAAGGTAGTTGCTGAAAAGAATGAGGCCAATGTATGTGTGTGAAGACTCTTCAAAATATATTGTAAACAAAAGTAAGGTTCTGAACAGTTACATGCAATACTGAGTTGCTAAATGTTTAATAATGTCCAGAAAATCATAAGAATGTATATATGTAAGTGAAGCAATTAAAAATTGTACTAATATGGAGCACCTGGATGGCTCAGTCGGTTGAGCAACCGACTCTTGGCTATGGCTCAGGTCATGATCTCAGGGTTGTGAGATCAAGCCCCACATCTGGCTCTGTGCTGGGTGTGGAGGAGCCTGCTTGAGATTCTCTCTCTCCCTCCCCTTCTCCCTCCCCTCCTAGTCCCCAACTCAGCATTCTCTCTTTCTCAAAAACGAAATTTACTGATATGAAAGATGTGTAGTGCATAATTTACAAATAAAAAATATGTAATACTCTTCTTATAAATTCTTGTAAATTTCCATCCTCTAACATCAACGTGACCTGGTATTTCTTATGAAATCCATTGTCAGTTTGACAATTCTATCACCAGCAGTCATGTCTCAAAATTGGACCGTGAACAAAGCTTCACTACTGTTCAATCAGCAAAAAAGTCACTCACATCACTGACAAAAGAGCATGGTTCAAACATTATGATTGGTTGATATTTCATTTTTATTCATGAACAAAATGGAAGTGAAACAACAAATATGTATGGTGGAACTTCACCTGTGTATCACTGACGTGAGCAACTTTGCGGAATCGGATCACAGTTTTGGAGTATTGGAAGAGTGCTTCCTCCACTTTTCTATACTCTTCACAATGGAATGGAGTCAGACACCACACTTTTACATGAACCTGCATTATTACTATTTCCCCACCACTTTCTTAATTCTAGAACAGTCATCGGAAAGTGACAGCCCTCGAGCCAAACTGTAAGTACAATTTAGGACACAGACACGTCATTCATTTACCTCTCATCCTAGGCTTCTTCTGCCTGATGACAGCAGAGCTGAGTAGTTATAACAGAGATCATGTGGCCCACAAAACCTAAGATATTTACTATCTGATCCTTCACAGAAAAAGCTTGTGTACCCCTGGTCTAGACCACCAGCAAAACAACAAGTCAAGCTCTGATTTGTAGGGTTTGCTGATTTCCAAGGTACAAGTATCTCCATGACCGGTTCTAAGCCATGAACATGTCTTCACTGAATGCACAGTTGGAAAGAGATGCGAATACCACACCATTATATTATATATAGTATTTCCACACGACAGATACAGTAGTCATAAATAACCTCAAGAACATAGAAACAGTAACATGTAGTAAAATAATTAAGAAAGCCATGACTTTTGAGTTCTTATTTCTAAAATAATTTATTTAATTGTAAGATTATATAATTTAATTTTTTAAGAATGGCCATATTTAACAACGGGCTCAGAAAATTTCTAGAAATTTAGTAGTTGGCTCCTATGTGCCCATGGGGCCAGCTCTAGCATATCACTGGATATGGTATGCTGTCAAATATGTGGAAAATGTGCAAGCAAGGACATGGTTGCATATCCATATCATCTTCTAAATGCACAGAGCATCTCCGGAAGATGCATAAGAAGCAGAGAATAGTCATTGCTTCTAGGGTGGCAACTGGGGGTCAAGAAGTTGGGTGGGGTTGAGATTTATGTTTCATTTTGTGTTATTTAGCAAAGGACTTGAATTTTTTATCATATGCCTGTGTTATCCTTAAACACTTGTGTATTTTTTAAAGTAGGTTACTAAATCATTTTTTTCCTCAATTTCCCGTTTGCCCTGGGGAGTTCCTACCCCAGTAGAGTTCTCTGGCATGGCTCTCCTCTTGTTAAGTCCAGAGGACTAACCTCTTAAGGCCAAAGTTCATCAAGGCGAGGAACACAAGGACAGTCCTGGTAAACCAGCATTCCTCCTAGATGAAAACACTAGCTTTAAAGCAAACTCAAGAGACTTGGCCCCTTCGCATTGCCTTGACATCTCTTATTCCCTCTTCTCTGTTTGTTAATCTTTCCTGGAAAAGTTAAGTAAGCTTTTCCCTTTAACCAATTTCTCTGGCATTTTGAAGGGCAAGCCAGGGTACCCTGCCTGCCAGCTACTTCCAACGTGCCAAGTCTTCCTGACTATATTTACCTCTGTGCTCCAGTGCCCCAGGCTGCATCTGTGCTCACAGATCAGCTAGTAAAGTGACTGCCAGCCCAGGTCCACACATGCTCCTCTAGGCTGGTGACCCCAAGCAACTGCTCTGTGTAGACCAGCCTGGTTGACTTAGGGGGCTGCTTCCACAGAAACCACCTAAAAGACTTTAGGCAAGAAGAGAAAATGCAAATTCATCCAACAAGACCTCTGAGGTCACAGAGCACCCCATGTGTGTGGCTGCTGTTCTGTTTCCTCTAACCGGCTACATCAGATTTCTGGCTGTCTACCTTGGGCTGTTCCCTGGTGCTAGTCCTCAGTTCTTTTCTGTTCTTCGGGTTTTTGAACCTCTTTATGCCCTCACCTGATCCTAATGTATGACCTACCTCAAATTTGCCAGCATGGTCTTGACCTGGACACTGGCCCTGTGATGATACCATGTCTCCCATGGACCATTTCCATCCAGATGCCCAGCTTGGCTTCAACAGTCCCCTGCTCTGTCCTCCAAACTTTTCAGTCCTAACTCCTTTCCTCCCCTTGAATCCATAACTAGATATGTTCACACCCTCACCACAGACTCCAGACTGTTGACTCATGTCCAGGTTCCAACAGCCAAAGACACACCCAGGTGTTTGTTTTCTAGGTAAGATTTCCTCCGTGATGACGGGCAGCAACAGGTGTGTCTATGTTCTCCCTTCAGGTTTCTGACAGCTTCTTTTCCCAACCCCAGCTTCCAGGCTAGACGAGGGTAGGGGGTGTCTTAGGTAAGGTTCCCCTGAAGCAAACCCTGAAATACAAATTAGTATGAAAATGATTCACTGGGATTTGTTCCTAAGAGCTATTGGTAGGAAGACAGAGAAAAGAGGACAGGGAAACAAAGCAAGCCAAGCAAGGATGCAAGATTAGTGTTCCAGCTGTCTATTGCTGTGTGACAAATCACGCCAACTTGGTGATATAAATCAACTGCCGTTTTTAAAATGCCTGCAGATTGTGTGGGTCAGGAATTTGGACAGGGCAAAAGGGACATCTTGCTACTGTTCCCCTGTCTTGGATGTCTTGGTCTCCCCTGGGATCACTCTAAATCTGGATGACTCAGCAAATCTAGGCTGGAACCGTCTGGAAGCTTCTTCACTCACATGTATGGCTCTTGAGCTGGAATAACTCGAAGCTGAGCCTGTCAACTAGTGGGCTTATCTATATGTTGAGTTTAAAAGAACAAGAAATTCCAAGAGGTAATGTCTTAAAGAAGAAGAGTTCCAAAAAACCAATGCAGAAGGTATTATAAGACTTTTTCTGACCTAGTTCAGAAGTCAGTGGCAAAATCTATTGATTCAACTGCATTCTGTTGGTTACAAGCAGATGAGCCCAGATGCAAGAGGAGAATTAGACTTCGAACCTTGATTGCAGGAGAGCATATGGGATGGGATGTACTGCTGTGGTCATCTTTGAAAATACCACCTGCTCATGGAAGGAGCCTTTGGCTCAGTCCCACATGAGAGCTCCATAGAGAGTATAGGCCATACCTTGGAGTTGTCCCAGTCAGAGGCAAAGGAGCCAGACTGTTTACACCCACACATTCATTTGTCATTGGCCACAGGTTGCCGTTAGGAGAACATAAATATCCAGATAGAAGTGTTTCTATCTCTCTGTGAGTGCAGAAAAGCAGTGTGGGGGCAGCCCTGTGATAATGTATGTGACAGGGACACAGATGCTGGCCCTTGGAATTGAAAATAATGTGGGAACAGATGTATATAAAACTGAAAAGAAATCCTAGGTGATATGGACTGTCTTAATCCATTACGACTGCTGTAACAAAGTCCCATAGATTGGGTGGTTTATAAATAACAAATTTATTTCTCCAAGTTCCGGAGGCTAAAAGTCTAAGATCAAGGTGCCAGCACGGTTAATTTCTGGTGAAAATCCTTTTCTAGGTGGTAGATTGTCATCTTCTGCTTTTACCTTCACATGGCAAAGAGTAGAGATGAAAAGCAATCTCTCTAGTGACTTGTAAGGGCACACTAATCCCATTCTGAGACCTCCGCCCTCATGACCTCATGTATTCCCAATCCCTCCCAAAGGCTCCACCTTCAAATGCCATCACATTGGAAGGCAGGGTTTCAACATAGGCATCTGGGGCAGGGTGATGGGTGTTAGTGGGAGACAGACACAAACATCTAGTCCACAACATGGGCAAAGAGCATTGACATGGTCTACTACAGAAGGAATAGAAAACTCTAAGTATCTCACAGCATCATCCAGAACTCATTCATTTACTCATTCATTTGGTTGAGCAGGTTCCAGAACACAAAACTGGGTTAAGACAGACCTGAACCACCTAGTATCTCACAATCTGGCAGAGCTCATAGGGTGCCCAGGTGGCTCAGTCTGTTAAGCATCTGCCTGTGGCTCAAGTCATGATCCCAGGGTCCTGGGAGCGAGCTCCTTGTCAGGCTCCCTGCTCAGTGGGGAGCCACTCATCGCTCTCCCTCTGCCCCTCTCCCCCACCTGCTCATGTTCTCTCTCTCTCTCAAATAAATAAAGTCTTTAAAAAAAAAAAAAAAAGTAAAGCTATCCTTGCCATCAACTGCAACATGGGCTGAGCTCTCTGTATGTACCCATCACTGAGGAAGCAGTGTGCCTTGTGCTTTAGAGGTGAACAACTCCTGGCCCCACTCTGGCTATTGTATAACTCCTTTTTAAAAATAGGGATAAGAGTAAAATAAGAGTATTTACAGAGTGGTGGGGAAGATGAATGAAAGGAAGTTATGCTAGAGAACCATTTTTAAACACAGTGCTCTGGCACATGGGCGAGTGTTGTAAGTGTTGACAATTGTCGGTCATTTTTTTAGTGAAGGCGCAAGAGTAATTATCCACCTAACCGAGGATGGAAGAAGGGACAGACCATAGGGACAGGAGATCTGACGACTTTAGCTGGGGTGTCATGGCAAGGGCAAAACTTTGTTTCTCAGAGCTATTTATGATGTGTGTTCTTCATGCTTAATCTGGGACACTGGGCAGGGCTGGAGGGAAGCCACACAGCCTGACAGGTGGCTGCTACTCCACATCAATGGTCTGCAAACTCAAATTGGATGCACAGTACAGTCTGCCAACCCTCCTGTGTTTCTCTAGCTAGACCTACTTCTTAAACACCATTACCTGCTCTAGATGTCCTCAATCTTAGCTGCCATGAAACGACCTGGATTTTTTTCTATTTCTCTGGCCACTGTTGTTATTTTTTTAAATAAAATGCCTCATATCCAATAGGCATATATAACACATATGTGTATATAGCACAGATCTATACAGTTTTTAAAGATAATAAAATAAACATGCATGTGCTTGCCACCCAAATTAAAAATAAGTAAAACATCATGACTATATTTGAGGTATCTATGTTCCCCTAATTGTATCTCCTTCCTTCCACCCAGGAGATTACCATTATCCTAAAATTCATGTTTTTCATCCCCCTTCTTTTCTTCTAGTGTATATTATCTAATATGACTATAATAGTTATCTAATGCTCTGTAACAGATTACCCCAAAACTTAGCAGCTTAAAACAATAAACATTTATTACTGCACAGGTTCTGTGGTCAGAAATTTGGGAGAACCCTCACTGTGTGGTTCTGAATCCATGAAGTGGTGGTCAAGACTTCTACCAAGGTGGGGGTCATCTGAAGGCTTGACTGGGGCTGCAGATATATTTTCAAGATGGTGCTCCCACATGGCTGTTGGCAAGAGACATTAGGTCCTTGCCACATGGACTCTTTATTGGGTTATCTGAGTGTCTTCAGAACATGACATGTGGATTCTCCTAGAGCAAGTGATCCAAGAGAAGGCAAGAAGGAAACCTCACTGTCTTTTATGACTTAACATCGAAAGTCACATACTACCACTTATGCTAAATTCTATTCATTAGAAGTGAATTGTTAAGTTCAACCCATATTCAAGGGGAGGGGAATTATGCTCTATCTTTTGAAAGGAGTATCAAAATGCAAAAATTGTTATATGTGTGTGTGTATACCTCAACTATATATGTTCTTTTTTTAATCTTTACCTAAATGGAATCACATTTTAAGTGTTCTTCTGTAGTTTGCAATTCAATTCAATTTGATTCAACCTTATATCCTTATATTTTTGAAGTCCATTCATATTGACACATTGTTTGGCAGGCCTGTCATAACAAAAGACCACACACTGTGTTGCTTAAACAACAGAAATCTATTTTTTCACAGTTGTAGAAGCTAGACGTTCAAGATCAAGGAATTTTATAAACACAATTCAATCCATAACATACATAGAGCTGTAGTTTGTTGATTTTCACTGCTCTATAGTATCCTATCATGTGAATAGACGAAAACGTATTTTCTATTCTACTATTAACAGATATTTTGCTTATTTTCAGGTTTTCTGTTGTCATAAGCAATACTGCCACACGCCTCCTACCACCTTTAATCATGTAAAATATATGCATTTCCATATTTGCTAAGTTAATGCCAATTCTTTTCCAAAGTGATTGCACTAATTTGCTCCCCCTCCAGCAGCAGACCAGAGTTCTCATTGCTCCACATTCTGCCAGTATTTGGTATTGTCAATCTTTCTAAATTTGCTCATTTCATGGGTGAGAAATGGTATCTTCTGTGGCTCTAATTAACATTTCCCAGATTGTCAACAAGGTTGAGGATCTCTTTATTTCTTTTTCTTTAAGATTTTGTTCATTTATTTAAGAGAAAGAGAGAGAGCTCACATACATGCACAATCAAGGGGCGGGTGGGGGGGAGAATTGGGGGGAAGGAGAGGGACAAGCAGATTCCAGTCTGAGCACAGAGCCCAACACAGGGCTCCATCCCTCAACCCTGGGATCACGGCCTGAGCTGAAACCAAGAGTCAGAAACTTAACCAACTGAGCTAGCCAGGTGCCCCGATCTCTTCATTCCTAATGAAATGCTTTTCCATTTCTTTTGCCTATAAATCAGTTGGGTTGTTCATTTTTTTCCTTATTGATTTGTCCAAGTTCTTAACAAAATGGTATTGCAAATGTTTCCTACCAGCTGTGGCTTGTCTTTTTACTTTCTCTTGCCACATTTCATAAGTCTTAGTTCTTATTCTTTTGCCCATCTCTTGTTTGTATTTCTCTTAGGCCCAATGCCCTCCTCGTTCTACATACCGTCCTTAATTGACCAAACCCATGAATAAACTTTTCACCTGCATATGCTCATAAATCCTAAATCTGTCCCTTCAAAACAGCTCTCCTGAACATCTTAAAGTTCACTGATCTCTCCATGCTTTTTCTATCTTGTGAACTTTTGCACACTCTAACCACTTTTGGTAAAATCGCATCACCTACTCCTTGCCTCCACTTCTCCATACTCTTTTAATCGCTAACTCCTACCAACCTTCAAGTCTCGATTCTCAGGTCTCAGCTAAGGGACTTTACACTGTGCTCCCATAGTGCTGCCTGATTGCCCCACCATCACACTCAGCACACCAGATTGTGATTATCTTTTTACTTGGCTGTCTCCCAGACCAGACTATGAATCCTCATGACATGGAACCTAGTACCATGTCTGTACACACTTGACATGCAATAAATACTTAGTGGATTAATTCATTAATTTCCATGGGTTACAAATTATGCTTACCTGACATGTATGCAAATCATTTCTATTTTAAAACATGTCCATACCTTGTATGGATTAATCATCCAAATAAAGTTGAAATAACCTCTGAGCCCTGGTCTCCCAAAAAGATGTATTCTAAACATGCAAAACAATAGGTAAGGTCGATCAACAGCCTCTGTTCAGCCAAGACCGCAAACTTACGAAGGGAAAATCCAGACAGAATTTTCTGGTATCCCATCAGGATTTCATCATGGACCTTTGTCCCTCCCTAACCTTGACCATACACGTTCTCTCCCCTTCAGAGAGAAACGGGAACAGAGAATTGTCTAACCTGGTCACACCTGGGAAGGTGGGAGTTCTTAACACACCCAAGGAGAAACTAAACAAATTAAAGGATGACGATACTACTTGGCAATGAGTCAGGGGTATGGTTTCCCTGAAGTCACTTGTTTGGCATCGCTACGTGTATGGTCAAAGTCAGAAATGTCAGCTTTGTGCTGAATGAACAGCTGCGGGGCATTAAAGGGTTGTTGAAGGGATATTTTAATGAATGAGTTGAACTCTTTTTTTATTTCATTTTCTGGTCCAAACGTTGTAAGCTGAACAGATTTGCTATTTTGTTTTCCTTTTCTCAGAGGTAAATCCTTCCAAGCAACCTTCTCTTAACTAGGTATCAGTCAGTAACTTCTCAGTTTCTCCAATGCAGGGTTTCTCAACCTCAGCACTGTTGACATTTTAGTGCAGATCATTCTTTGCTGTTGAGAGACTGTCCTGTGTACTGTAGAATGTTTAGCAGCTTCTTTGATTCACTAGATGCTAGGAGCACTCTGCCCACAAATTGTGACAACCAAAAGTAACTCCAGACATTGTCTCTGGGATCTAGAGTCTAGAGATATTTTGATTTCCGGACACTGTCTAAGGTTGCCTTATCTTTAATCCCCTTCCTATAAGAGGGGGGGTCAATAAATATTTTTAGCCCTTCTCAGATGTCCTAGGGAACAACAATAAAGAGGAGGCATAAGCCTGTTATATTGAATGATTGAAAATTATTCTCTTCTCGTAAATTCAGCCTTGGTTCACATTTTACCATTGAGGTCACATTTTCTAACCTCACTCAAAAGTACGGAGTGATTCTCATTAACCGGAAGTTCACATTTCTAAGCCACATATCTGAGGACCCTTACAACCTGTGTTTGGAAACTTGAGGAGAGTTATGCTAAGCAGAGAAAGAGGTTGGACATTTTGAACGCGAGGAATGGCATTGGCAAAGATGTGCTAAGGCAAAGGAGAAAGGAAGGTTCAGAGGTGCACAGAGTAGCCTTCCTTGATCTCACCGGCCCATGAGCTGATGCCGGCCCCTGAATTCCTGCAATGTGTGTTTCTACCTCCTTTATCACAGCTAATTTACACTGCTTTGTACTGCCAGTCATTTTCATTTTTGTATTGTATTCATAATGTTGTCCCAATTCAATGGTGAATTTCTAAAGGACAGTAACAGCATCTGGCGTGAAAGTGTGCACAGCGCAGGTGCTTGAAAAGTATAAATGGAACAATTGATTGCTCGGAGACCAGGGGAGGGGTGCCTGAGTGACACAGTTGGGTTATGGTCACCTCTGGGATGAAAAAGACTGATTAAACTTAGTTGTAAGTCACTTATGCTGATCAACAGCCAAGGAAATAATAAAGAGCTTTAGCAGCATTCCTCAAAATTTAATTTGAAAACAAGTCCATCGGTTCGATTATTGAACACAGTCTGGTGGTACTGAAGTAGTTCTCACACTCAATGATAAAAAGAGTCTTTTTTCCTATGTAGAAGACCGGACCAAATGAATGCCTGCAGCTGGTCACATGTGTATTGCTGTTCTAATCTAGACTCAAGTTCAGATTGAGGCCAATGTCATTTCATCCAGGCCCCAGTCTGTCATCCTCCCACACATAACAGCCTATGAGTCTGTTATTTTGTAATCTTGCGATGACCTTTGGAATCACCTCTTTTTATTTGAGGAAGGCCGCTGTAGAGCAAGGGAAGCTGATTGTAAATGCTGTATTCAGCGACCTAGGCCAAGTTCATCTTCACAATGTCCTATCATATCATTAACAGACATGAAATAATTGCTGCACGTTGGCATTCTGTCGGCAAAGAGGCATGTGGATCGACATCAGTGGAACAGGTTGGGAGGTCCCTGGGATGAGGCAAATTCCACCCTCCACTAATATCCTCTGGGTCTGCCTTTATTCCAGTGCCTTCCTTGAACTCATTATGGTCCTCTCCAATCTCATTATCTTGGGTTCAACTCCTTCACCTAGCACAGTCCCTCCTCACAATTATGGTGCATCAAGACATTTGAGAGTGAGCCAGTCTCCCTTTAGAATACATTAGTGCTTTTTAAAAAGTAAATAAATATAATTGTTTACTTTGTCAAACAAATTAAAAATGATGAAGATAGGGGAAAGAGTGATAGAAAGAAAACACAAAGAGAGTTTTAAGGGAAATCTGTTGAAAACTTTGGGTGGAATGACACGCATTCTTCCAATAACTTTTGTGTGTGTGTCAAAAACAGATCTGAGATATTTTACAATAAATGATATGTGAACTATAAAAAATATTTAAGAACAAGAGATGAGGCATGAAAAGAGCGAAAACTCTAAGAAAACCCAGGTAAAAGGAAATGTCTCAGTCCAGACAGGTTGCTATAATAAAACATCATAGATCAGATGGCTTATAAACAGCAGAAGTTTATTATCTACAGTTTTGAAGGCTAGAGAAGTCCACGATCATGGCACCTGCAGATTCAGTGTCTGCTTAAGGTCCACTTCCTGGTTGATAGAAGGCCATCTTCTCACTATGGTGGAAGGGATGAGGATGCTCTCTGAGATCTCTTTTATAAGGACACTAATCCCATTTACAAAGACCCTCATGATCTACTAACCCCTCAAAGGGCCCCCCCTCCAAATACCATGGCATTGGGCTTAGCATTCAACACATGGGTTCTGGGGACACAGACATTCTGTCTGTAGCAGGAAGCACAAATCCTTGCTCCATCATACCAATCGGGGCACACAGGGAAAGCTGATGGGCCCCATTAGAACTTCCTAACCCTGTCCAGAGGGGGGGAGCATTTTAAAAATCGGTTATCTGACCAGACCCAAACTTACTAAATCAGAGTCTCTAGGTGTTAAGCCCAAGTAGCTGTCTACTAAGAGTAAACATCAAGAAAGACAATTTTTTACAGAGACACATGCAAAGTCTATGAAAGCATTTAGAAATCAACAAGGAAAATTCAAGTCAATGCAACTCAGGATTACCAACACCTGACAATAATAGCTCACATGCTATGTGGAGCTCTGAATTTTCCAAACTGCTCAAGTAGGAAAAACAGAGATAGACAAATGAATGGGCAGTGACCAAGAGTCATTCACTATGAGAAGAAGAACCAGGGTAGATGAAGATGGGAGGGTTCTGGAAGCACAGAGAAGGGGGCAAATGGGTGGAAAGTGGGTCTGGAACCAGAACACCAGGCTAGCACTTAGTAGGTACTTCCTAAATTTTAGCCCCCATCTCTTTACAAGATCTCTCTCTGTGAAACTACTTCACAACACTGGAACCTGTTTTCAATGAACTACAAACAAAGTATGGGGGTAAGTCAAATCTACCAGCATTTCTTTATATATATATAGAAATATATATATATCTCAAGGATATATAAAAAGGACCACAGTAAGTATCATGGGAACTGACTGGAGCAGGAGACCAAACACTGACTTCAAAGCTATCCAGAGCAGGGTTCCCTTTACTGTCCTCAGGACCCTGGGCAAAGTCAGTAAATAAATATGAGTCTAGTTCCTCATCTGCAAAACAGAGAAAATAGTCCCCAATACCATTCTTGTTGAAAATATCTATTAATAGGTGTGTCTTCCCACTGGAATGTGAGCTATTTGACGGCAGGAGCAATGTCAGATTTATGTCTGTATTTTTAGAGCGTGGCACATAGTAGGACTATATATATGTTGAACTGAACTAAACTGTTAATTACCAGGATGTCATAATGAATAAATGAAATAAAGTATATAAAGTGAAAAAAGAAAAGAAAAAGAAAGACAATCTTTTTCTTGTCTCTGCGGCAAATTTATGACATGGTTTCTTAAAGGTCACTAGGCAATGAAATGTACCATGTTCAACAACAGTGCTCATCACATGGCTATTCCTCACATTGATCTTCAATAAAGGTAGAGGAGGGACATAAGGCTACATCACAGCCTGTGAAAGAACTTTTTACTCTGGATGCAGCCTCATGCTCATCTCCTCTGACCGAGCATCAGGACTACAATAGAGGAAGGCAGGTGTGGAATATACCCTGGGCTTCTTCTCTTCCCAGACTTGTAGCAAGGAGCAAATATATAAGACCATACACACAGTAAGTGCCCAATAAATACTAGCAATTGTTAATATCATTATTCTCAAAGATCAGTGTTGTTGCTGGACTTTGGCAGGAGCTGAACATTTAAGATAAGTCACAAGAAAAACAACCCCTGCTTCTACTACACCTCCCTTGTAGAACCACTCACTAGCACGGAGCAGTCTCAAGTGCTCAGTGTACTTCATGCACTAATTTTCACAACTAGCCTGTGTGGAAGTACTATGATTATACCCATTTTATAGATGGAAAGACCGAGGAACAAACACATTAAATGTCGTGGTATGTGGCAGATCTCAATGTCCAACTTCAGGCTATCGGACTCCCAGTTATATGCTCTTAACCACCAGGTTTTATACCTCTGCCAGACGGTACCAACACAGGTCGCTGATTGAGATGGGAAACACATGCTCCAGGTATTCAGAGGCAGATGTCCAAGGTAAAGTTTGTTCTGAAAATTAAAGCCTGAGCCACAACCGGCTGTATCACAATTACCCGTATATCTCACTTCCCAAAAAGCAGCTTTGAATGAGGTCAGATGCCAAACACACGCACAAGTTTTGCTCCTATGTTGTCCTTTGGGAACTGGATCTGCCACCCATCTACATATTTAATGGAAAACCTATCAGAAATCTCAGCTAATCCCCCAGAATCTGAATCACCAGATAATCTCATCAACTCTCCCCTTTGCTCAGAACACAACCCGTGACATCTTTTTTTGGAAATTTTCTTAACTATTTTCAAAAGGGGCGTCATCCCAGAAGTCATTTCTTTTAAGTTTCTCATTCAAGTGAGTGTAAAGGTTGAGAATGAAATACTTACTAGTTGTGATAAACTTGAGCCTAACCAAGAAGTATTCATAAACTCACCCTGGAGATGACAAAGGATCTCCTGGGTGGTTCCACACTTTGCTGGTCCATCCTAAAATAAAAGCCAACCAGCAGCACAGACACATTTTGTTGATGTTAATGCACACCACCTTGAAAGGACTTGGTACCTAGATTGCTTTTATTTACGTTCACAAGGACCAGTCTGTTAACAGAGGGAGCATCCAGATAGAACTAATATCCCCTAGAATCCTCCTCTGCCCGGAGGTTGTCAACTTAGGGAGAATGATGATGTTTTTAAGGCCATACTAAGGTGAGATGTGAAAGCATTTGAAATTCTGGACCTCTCCTGGCAGCTGCTGGACACCAGACTGGAAGAGTCCTTGGAAGAAGCAAACCTGCCTGGGGACGCAGGAAGCCAAGCTGCTCCAGCAGCAGCTGGAGCCAAAGCCAGCCACTCCCCACCCCCTCCCAGCTCCGGGAAGAAGCACGAACTCCCGAAAGAAAGGGGCAAAGGGAAAACGTGGAGGGGTGGAATTCAGGAAGGGAGCTGTGGAGAGAGCCCCCATGGGCCAGAACGGGAGAGAAAGGTTACAATTGAGTGCGGCATTGGTTTTAGAAATAACTTTAGGAATAACTGAAAAGCAAAGCTCCAATGCCATCTTGGGGTGTGAGATAAAGCCAAACTCTCTTTTTAAACTCTATTTATAAATATGTTTGATTAAAATGGTTTTGACAGCACTAATGTCCTCAGCAGGTCATATTCATGACTGTAAAGACCAGCAGGGAAATCTGTCATTTAAAATGAGCACATTTTCTCTAATCCAAAAATACTTTGACTACCAGGTCCAGAGAAAACCAAGGAACACACCTTCTGTATGGAAACCAGATGCAAATTTTAGGACACAAGCGTGTCATTGAGCTGCTGTCAACCATAAGGGAGATTTCAGAGGATTTAGGAAGAAATGGTCACTAGAAATCACCATGGAGTAAGTCATTCAAACTCTTTTGATAAAGAAGGGCTTATTTTTCATATAGTTATGTTAAAATCATATTCTTTTTTAGGTTATGAAAGTAGTATCTCTTCATTATTTTTTAAAAAGCACTAAAAATATCAATAAATAGGTCAATGTCTCACACCATGATCCCAACCCTTAGTGATGACCACCATTAACCATTTGATAGATATTTCTTGATATTTTTCTCTGCATTTATACTATTTTACAGATATATATAGATCATACAGTTGCAGCCTGATTCTTAGTGACTCATGTCACTGAAAAGGTGATCTCTAAAGTAAATTAATTTTTAAGTAATTTCAATTTAACTTCGATGTTCACATATGCATGCTTTTTTTTTTGAAACTGAGCATTCCACTAGGAAAGCTTAACATCCTCATTTTTGATAGTGAGCCAATGTTGCTGTTCTCATATACAAAAAATAGAAGGCATGAATCATTAAATAATCTCATAGTTATTTGTATAGTTAACAAAAACAATCATACTATTAAGCAATTATTGAGTCCATACTAACCCCCAGGTACTGTAATAAACATCTTACATATGTTAACTCTTAAGAACAGCCCTATGAGGAAGGCAGTAATATCCTGTTTCAGATAGAGAAAAAGAGGCTCAGATAAATTAAATAATGCTCCCAAGGTCATGCAGCAAGTAATTGTAGCATAGTCTGTATTCAAAACTATTCAAACCAAAATCACTATGTTCCATCCTGCTACCTACCATTCAAGTAATCAGGTTATAGTTATGAAAATACTCAGATAAATAAATCAGCGTACTTAAAATTGTTTTGTGATGTGACTATATATGTTATGGAATTATTAGTGGAAGTAATAAGTTTAGAGTCCACCCTCTGGCACTTATCACCAGGGTGACCTTGAAGAAATCCTTTAACCTAAACTCAGCTACAAAGGGAAGATACTATCTATCATAACACGGCGAGGCTAACATGAGGATATGAAATTTCTCTTTGTAAACTGTAAAGAGCTATCTAATAATATTATGTTTGGATATATTTATGTGGCAAACAGAAGCTTGATCATAGCAGGCTTTCTAACTTCACCTTTATGAGTCTATCAGAATAAAAACAAATGAAGAATTGTTTTTAACTTCAATGGAAATCAAAAGCATGTTTTAGCAATATTCTGAGTCAGAGTTATACACCTTGAGAGTAGTTCTGTACCCCTTCCTGAGACTCTGAGCTGCTTCCCTCAACTTATTCACACTGTTTTGCCTTTACCCGGGATGTCAGCATCAAGAGCAGTGGTCATAAAAAGGCAGGGGGAGAGAAAAAAAAAAAAAAAAAAAGGCGGGGGGGGCGGCGGAGGGGGATCAGTAGTGTTTCCAACCTTGTTATTTCCCAGCCATGCTTTTCCCTATTCGATAATAAAGTGTTAAATTAATTTTTATTTTATCAATATAATGCATGCATATATTTTAAAAGTCAAACTTAATCCAAAAAACCCTTTGTGAATAGTCTCCTACATAACTCCCCACTTTCACCTCCTAAATACTACCATTTTCAAATTATTTATCTCTTTCTTCCAGTATTTACTCTCACATTTCAAAGTGACATGCTTATCCTACAATTTATTGACTAATCCACATTAATCTATTATTGAATTCTTATTATGAAAATTAAGATAAAGTTTCATAAACTATCTCTCCACTTTCTTTATCTTTCAAATAGGGATCCATAATAATTTTTAATTATGTGGTTTTGAGTCAATATTAAGCTAATATGACTACTATTGTCAAGACAAAAAGCAAACCATGACTACTATTTTCTCTCTTTTAAAAAAACAGAAAATGGCAAACAATAGAGAAAAATAATGAAACCAAAAGTTAGTTCTTTGAGATGAATGAAATTGTTAAGACACTAACTAGACTGCCAAGAAAACAACAAATTGTCAATACCAGGAATTAAAAAGGGAACATTACTATAGATTCTATAAATATGAAATGCATGTAACGAAACAGTGTGAACAACTATATGCCAGCAAACTTGACAAATCAGGTAATTGGTTGCATTCATTAAAAAGTACAGATTACCAAAACTAATACAAGAAATAATAAAAGGTGGGGATCCCTGGGTGGCTCAGTGGTTTGGCGCCTGCCTTCGGCCCAGGGCGTGATCCTGGAGTCCCAGGATTAAGTCCCGTATGGGCTCCCTGTGTGGGGCCTGCTTCTCCCTCTGCCTGTGTCTCTGCCTCTCTCTCTCTCTCTCTGTGTGTGTGTGTGTCTCTCATGAATAAATAAATAAAATCTTTAAAAAATAAATAAATAAAAGGTATGAACAGGCTTATATCTCTTAAAGAAATGGCATTGTAGTTTAAAAACCTTTATATAAATAAATATTCAGGTCTGACAAATCCTATCAAATATCTAAGAAAGAAATAATACTAACCCTACCCAAATACTTTCAGAAAATAGAAAAGGAGGAACATTTCCATCTCATTTTATGAGGCCAACATTACCCTGGTTCAAAAAAAACATTATAAAAAATAAAACTATGACTAATATTCTTCATGAAAATAAAGACAAAAATTCTTTACAATATGTTGACAAAACAAACAAACAATATTTTAAAAGGATAACACATCATGTCCATCATATTCAAGCAGGACTTATCCCAGGAATTCAAAGTTAGTTTGACATTTGAAAAGTCAAACGATGTAATTCACCACATCAACAGGTTGAAAGAAATAAGCCATATGATCATTTCCATAGATACAGAAAAAGCATTTGATAAAATTTAACATTCATGATGAAAACTCACAGCCAAGAGGTAAATTCTTCAACCTGACAAAGAGCATCTGTGAAAACTTAGAGTTAACATCCTCCTAATGATGAAAGCCTGTTTTCTTACTAAGATCAGGAACAGCAAGGATAGTTGCTCTCATCACTCCTATCCAACATTAAACTGGAAGCCATGTCCAGTACAATAAAGTAAGAAAAAGAAATACAAGTCATACAGATTAGAAAAAAGAAGAAAAACTATTAACTTGCAGACGTGATTGTCTACTTAGGAAATCCTAAGGAAAATATGAAAAAACTAGCAGAATTACTGGAATTAATAAATATTTTTAAAAAGTTTCAAAATACAAGATTAATATTTTAACAATCAACAGTATTACTAATGATCTGAAAAAGTTTTTATATCCCATTTGCAATACCATCAAAAATAAGAAATATTTAGAAATCTAATAAAGGAGGTGAAAAATCTATACACCAAAAACTATAAGACATTGGTGAAAAAAATTGAAGACACCAATAAGTGAAAAAAAAAGTGTCATGCTCATGAATTAGAAGAGTAATGTTAAAATGTCCATATTACACAGGTCTATCTCTAAATTCAATGCAATCTCTATCAAAATTCCAATGTCATTTTTCACAGATATAAAAAAAAACCCTAAAATTCATAGGGAACCACAAGATGCCTAAAATGGCCAAAGCAATCATAAAGCTGGAGACATCACACTTCCTGATTTCAAACTATATTACAAAGCTATAGTAATCAAAACAGTATGGTACTGGAAAAAAAAACAGACCCATAGATTAATGGAGCAGAACAGAGAACCTGGAAATATATTATTAGTATACAATAGTAATAATAATAATAATCAGAAATTGTCACATATGTGGTCATTTGACATGGGAACCATGAATACTCAAATGGGAAAGGATACTTTGTTCAATAAATGGTGCTGGGAAAACTGGACATCCACGTGCAAAATAATGAAATTGAATCCCTGACTGATACAATTCACAAAAATTACCTTGAAATGGGTTAAGGACTTAAACATAAGACCTGAAGCCATATAACTCCTAGAAGAAAACATAGGGGAAATTTCCTTGACATTGGTCTTGGCAATGATATTTTGGATAGGAACCAAAAACAAAGACAACAAAAACAAATATCAATAAGTGGGACTATATTAAACTAAAAAGCTCTATACAACAAAAGGAACAAACAGCAAAATGAAAAGGCAATCTACAGAATGGGGAAAATATTTGCAAACCATATATCTAATAAGGGGTTAATATCCAAAATACATAAGGAACTCATATAATTCAATAGCAAAAAAAAAATAGAAATATTGAAAACTATTTAAAAAGTGGTCAGAGAACTTGAATAGACATTCTCTAAAGAAGACATACAAATGGCTTCCAGGTACATGAAAAGGTGCTCAACATTGTTCCCAAAGTTATCTGTAGACTCAAGACAGGCATTTTTTTTTTATAGAAATTGATAAGCTGATTCTAAAATTCTAAAATTTATAAGGAAACTCAAAGAACCTAGAACAGTACAATTGGCAAAAGAAGAAAAAGTTTGGGAATTCACACTACCCGAGTTTAAATCTTACTAAACAGCTATATTAATCAAGATAACTCGATATGGTTTAATGGGACAGATTAGGGAGCCTAGAAATAAACTCATGTGTAAAAATGCTCAATTGATTTTCAACAAAATCAACAAGGTAATACGATGTCAAAAGGACAGGGTTTTCAAACAAATAGTGTTGAAACAACCAAATATCCATATGGCCCTACCTCAAACCATAGACAAATGTTAATTCACATGCCTAAATGTAAAAGCTAAAAATATAAAGCTTCTAAGAGAAAATATATGCTATCCTGGGGTGAGCAAAGATCTCATACACAGGACACAAGAAGCACTAACCATAAAAGAAAAAATTATTAAATGGAGTTTTATCAAAATTAAATCCATCTTTTTCCTGAAGACATTGTTAAGAAAATAAAGCAAGCCACAAACTGGGAGAAAATATTTGTAATATGTATATCTGAGAGAAAAAAACTATATCCAAAATACATAAAGAATTATTGTAATTCAGTAACATAAACAACTTATGGTTTTTTTTTCTGTTTTTTTTTTTTTATTTATTTATGATAGTCACAGAGAGAGAGAGAGAGAGAGAGAGGCAGAGACACAGGCAGAGGGAGAAGCAGACTCCATGCACCGGGAGCCCGACGTGGGATTCGATCCCGGGTCTCCAGGATCGCGCCCTGGGCCAAGGGCAGGCGCTAAACTGCTGCGCCACCCAGGGATCCCACAACTTATGTTTTTTATGGGGGATCTATTTGAACAAACACTTTAGATAAAAGAAGATGCACAAAAGTTTATACACATGTGAAAAGATTCTCAACAAATTATTCATCACATACAGGTAAATTAAACTTACATGAGACATCACAATACACCCATTAAATTGGCTAAAATTAAAGAGTGACAACACCAAGCATTGGCAAACATCTGGAGCAACTGGAACGCATCTATTTTTCATAGGCACTTAAAATGGTATGGCCGTTTTTGGAAAACTATTTGACAGTTTCTCATATAATTCGACATATACTTATCATATAACCTATCAACTCCACTCCTATACAGCTACCCAAAAGAAATGAAAACCTATGTCCATATAAAGTCCTAATCACCTGTGTGAATATAACAGCCTTATCCATAGTTGTCCCGAACTCGAAACAACCCCAAATTTCCTTCAGTAGGTGAATAAAAAGCAAACTCAGGTACATTCATAGAGTAGAACTCCACAAAGCAATAAAAAGGCATGAATTACTGATATATGCACCAACATGGATAAATCTCTCAACAATTACACTGTACAAAAGAGGCCAGATCCAAAATATTATGTATTGTATGATTCCACTTATATGAAACTCTAGAAAAGATAAAACTGTAACAACCAGTGGTCACCAGGGTCCAGAAAGTTCAAGGAACTTTCTCAGGTGATGAAAATGTTTTGTATCATAATTGGTGATTACATGACTATCTTCAAAACCAGGTTTTGTCTATCTTAGCGCTACTGACATTTTGGGCAACATAGTTTTTTGTTGTAGAGGGCGGTTCTGTGCATTCCTGCATGTTTAGCAGCAACCCTGGGCTCTTATCTTGCTAGAGGTCAGTAGCTAGCCTCCCCCCACTCCCAAGTTGTGACAATCAACAATGTTTTCAGACATTGCTGAATATATCCTGGGGGGTAAAATCCCTCTGGTTGAGAACCACTAATCAAAACTCATAAAACAGTAGATTTAAAATTACTAAATTCTACTGTACATAAGTCATACCTCAATAAAGCTGATTAAAAATATGTAGGAAGTGGGCAACCCAGGTGGCTCAGCGGTTTAGCGCCTGCCTTTAGCCCAGGGCATGATCCTGGAGACCCGGGATCGAGTCCCACATCGGGCTCCCTGCATGGAGCCTGCTTCTCTCTGCTTGTCTCTCTCTCTCTCTCTCTCTTTCTCTCTGTGTCTCTCATGAATAAATAAAAAAAATCTTTTTATAAAAATTAAAAAAATATATGTAGGAAGCAGCTTGGGACCACATGCCTCACACCCAGGAGACATGATTTATTTCATTTTTAAATTTTATATATCCATCAAGATAATCATTTGAGAAACTCTATATTTACTGAAATATATTTTCCGCATATTTTTTAAAATGTTATCATATTATTGTCTAATATTAAGCATTGTTACTGAAAAATCATATGCAATCTTAATTCCTAATCCTTTATGAACTTTTTTATCTCCCTGAAAGTTTTTAACCACATTTTTCCAAACACTATGCTAGGTTTTGTGGGCCTATTCAAATGGGAAAATTGTGTCCTTCAGTTCCAGAAATTTTTCTTATAGGATTTATTTTAAAATATTCCTCTAGTCTACTTTCTGGGGTTCTTTTCCCCCAGAACTCCAGAAGGATATTGGACTTCTCAAACACAGTCTTTGATTTTTCTCATCTCTCTCAGCTGTCCATCTTTTTGTCTTTTTATTACTTTCTAAGAGATTCTCTTTGTCTTTGTCTTTCAAGTCTTACTGGAAACTTTGTTTCAGCTTCCATATTTTTAATTTCAAAAGTTCTTTCTTGTTCTAAGATTGTTCCTTTTCTCCAAGGACATTATTGTAATTCTACATTTGTTCTTCTGATTCCCACAATTTCAGTCTCTCACATTAGAGACTGTCCTCAAATGTGTGGTGATCCTTAGCTGTTGGTCCAGATTTAACTAGAAATATGAAAAATCCTAAGATTGAATGTCCATTCTGTAGGCATAGAAAGAACTTGCTGCCTGTAGGTGTCAGAAAATGGTCAAGCAGTAGAAATCTGACTTTTCTTTTGGAAAAATACCAATGTCTGAAGGTGTTTTCTCTGGGAACTTTAAGTTCTTCCAAAGATGAATTTTCCATCCTTCAGTAAAAGGAGCTCTGGCTCCCAGGATTCTACTCTCATGGCAAGGAAAGCAGGCTGGTGGGGGGGTCTGATCATCACTTTTCAAACATTCACTTAATGTTCCTATTTTAAGCTTGAATTTCATCCTTGGCTTCCACTGTGTCTGTGTCCCTGAGTCTGAATCCAGATTTTAAAGAAAATGATTCTTCCTCTGAAACAGAATAATAGGAATAAGATTGTCACCTGGTGAGCAGGGTGGAGATAGGTACCATGGGAGGTGTCATCAAACTCCAATTACAGATGAATCATTCTATCCGCCCCCTCCTCCTTTATCTCTATCTTCTATGGAGCAGAAATCTGTGTCAAAGTGGGATAAATTAGATCAAGAGTTGCTGCAATTTGGGAAAGAACTCTAAGGCAAATCATGAGTTGAGTGAAATGTAAAATTTTGTGGGATAAAGGAAAAGCTAAGGATGGATAAAAACCAAGTGGAGTCAAGTAAGAAAAGTCCAACTATACAGCCCAAAGGTGTAGAACAGTGATCCTTAGGAGGCCAACTTGGCTTGGAATAAAGTGTGTGGGTCAGAAAAAAGGGAACATTCAACATAGAGAAAGTGGCTTAATGTAATTTGTATCGAGTCTGTCAATATCAACCACAGACAAACTCCACTAAAGTAGCCCATGAACTGGAGAAGACATGCACTTACACGTGGCCTTAAGAGGCTCTGGGATGAAAGGAGGTGCTTTTATGGTCTTGTGTGTATGTGGGAGAAGGTGGGTTTCTTGGAGCAAATGGATAAAATGAAGAAAGTACTATTGGGGTTCTGCTCCTGCCCCTAAACTCTAGTTCACTTGTCCTCAGAACTAAAATCAGATTTTGCAGAAGTTTGATGTAGGTGATGAGCTCAAAAAAAATTTAAGTTGATACTAAAAACCCCCAGATAATTGCTTGACATTACCCCTCTTCCTCCGATCCCCTAGAGCTAAGGAATTACAGTTTAGAGAGATCTTGTCCTATTGCTGCCTCCTGATGAAACACAAAACTAAAGTCTGGACTTTAGGAGTTGTTTTTCAGGGTGAGGTGCTCTGCAACCCAGGGTTCATTCATTCCTTCCTCCTGAGCTCACTGGAGCTGACACTCTGGCTGGGTTCTGGTACACTCCTTGAAGAAATGCTGAAACCCTCAGAGAAGACCAGCTCAGGGGCCAAATCAACAAGACAGTCAAAGAACAGTATCTCTTCAAAAGAAAAACAACATACAGGATTTAAGATTCCACCAGAATATAAATAATAGGTACAAAAATATAATATTTGAAATAAAGAACCCTCTAGACGGCATAAGTAGCAAAATAGAAATAACCAAGGGACAAATTTAACAATTTGAAAGATCAGATTGACCAATTTTCCCAGAAGGAAGAAAAAAAGCCAAAGAAATAGAAAATGTAAGAGAAAAGTGAGGTGATAATGAAGGTCAGAAGTAACATATAAGTAACAAAAGTCCCAGAAAGAGAAAATAATAAAATGGAGAGGAGGAATAATTCAAAAAATTGTAGATTAAATTTCCCTGAATTAAAAAAAAAATTAAAAAACAGGAATCTCAGATTTAAAAGACCTGGGCTAGCAAAAAAAAAAAAAAAAATCTTACACCTAGATATGTAATAAAAATTAAGAATTCCAGGGGCTCCTGAGTGGCTCAGTCAGTTAAGCATCTGCCTTCAGTTCAGATCATGATCTCAGGGTCCTGGAATGGAGCCTTTTATCAGGCTCCCTGTTCAGCGAGGACTCTGCTTCTCCCTCTCCCTCTGCTCTTTCCCCTACTGCTCCATCTCACTTTCTCTCTTTCTCAAATAAATAAATGAAATCTTTTTTCAAAAAACAGAATTCCAAAAAGGTAATTTTAAATGTTTCCAAAGGAAAAAAGCAGATTCGGATTGAAATCATATTTTCCAACAGTAGAAATGTATGCAATAACTCAATAGAATTATATTTTTCAAGTATTGAAGGAAAAGAACTTTAAAACCTAAAATTTTGTAAACAACTAAACTTCCATCCAAATATATAGGCTTGATTTTTTAAAAAATTTCTTGGGCACTTGGGGCACATGGGTGGCTCAGTTGGTCTGCCTTCGGCTCAGGTCATGATCTCAGGGTGCTGGGATCGAGCCCTACTCAGTGGGGAGCCTGATTCTCCCTCTCCCTCTGCCCCTCCCCACCTCCCCCCATGCTCTCTCTCTCTCAAATAAATAAATAAAATCTTTTAAAAAAAATTTCTCAGGCACACAAGCCCTCAGATGTTTTGCCACAAAGACTGCATCAAAAATAGTTTTATATAAAATACTTTAAAAAGAAGAAAGACAAATATAGGAGATGATGAAAGAGATATATAAAGCAGGGGGAAACAAATAACTTGGAATAGTTTTCGTTGTCTTAAAAAAATACCTAAGACTAAGGAGAAAGATAAAAATATCCATAATAGCTCAGACTAAAAGAATAGATAATGACTATATGATAGGGGTTGGCAGAGGTTGGGGAGAGACAAAGGATGAAAGTTCTTGTCTTATTAAGGATATTGACATAACGTTTTCTCAAAAGCAAGAAAATCTCTTAAAATATATAGAAAATTTGAGACAAAGAATATATACACAGATCCAATTACATCAATAAGAAAAATAAATGTATTTAGACAAAACTCACCATTCAAATTACTAATAGATTAAATATTTTAAATCCAGGTATATGCTATTTATAAAACACACCCATTAATTATAAAGACACACAAAGTTTGAAAGCGAAAGGATAGAAAATGGCATGTTAGGCAAATAAACCAAAAGATATGTAGCATGTTAGTATCATTTAAACTAGACTCTAAGACCACAAGCATTAGGGGATTGAAAGGGCTGCCATAACATAATAAAAGTTTTAATTCACCAATAAAAGAGCAACTTTAAGTATAAGTGTAAAACGGGTACATGAGGCACATAAAATAGCCTCAGACATATTTCGTAAAATCTTATAGAATTCGGGTAAATTTATCATGGTCTTTTTAGTTATTGATAGATCAAGTTGACCAAAAAAAAAAAAAAATCAGAAAGGATACAGAAAATACGAACCACTCAATAACAAGTTATGACCCAATGAAATAATATCTCATTTAAAGTTCTTCCAAGTAATAGAGAGTCTACATCTTTTAAAGCACACATGGAATATATGTAGAAATACAATCATGTTTTTACCCATTAAGGAAGTCTTAATAGATTTCAAACTTAAATATAAAGTAGCCTGGGAAGTCTGACCACAATGAAATTAAATTAGAAGTTTAAAATATAAATTAAAAATGCCCACATATTTAGCAGTATTGCTAAATAATTCATGGGTAGGAAGGGAAATAGCAAAGTGAAAATTTTCTAAGTATATAAAATTGAATGACAATAAAAACACCATATGTCAAGACTTCTGGGATGCAGCCAATACGTACTTTGAAGTAAAGTTATAGCTTTAAGTTCAAACAGAAGAACATCTCAAAATTAGTGAGCTACA
Source organism: Canis lupus baileyi (assembly GCF_048164855.1). Taxonomy (NCBI): domain Eukaryota; kingdom Metazoa; phylum Chordata; class Mammalia; order Carnivora; family Canidae; genus Canis; species Canis lupus. The sequence goes on along the minus strand of NC_132874.1, from coordinate 21,737,184 downwards.
TGTTATTCTTTTTTTTTTTAATTATTTTTTTATTTTTTTATTTATTTATGATAGTCACAGAGAGAGAGAGAGGCAGAGACACAGGCAGAGGGAGAAGCAGGCTCCATGCACCGGGAGCCCGATGTGGGACTCGATCCTGGGTTTCCGGGATCGCGCCCTGGGCCAAAGGCAGGCGCCAAACCACTGCGCCACCCAGGGATCCCAGCTACATGTTATTCTTAAGAAGTTTGGGGGGTGGGAAACACAACAAAATCCAACTCAAATTAGAAAAAAATATCAGAAAAAAGTAAAAGCAGAAATCAACAAAATTAAGAAAATACAATATTGTACAAAAGTACAATAGAGAGGAGCTAAAAGGCTAAGAGTTGGTTCTTTGCTAAAATAACAATATACATAAATTTCTCAAGATTTATCAAGATAAAAGTTCCAATAAGCCATATTATGAATGAAAGGGGGAATACTACACAATAAAGTACACATACTAAATAATAAGACATTTCGCTGAAAATGACTTGCCAACAGTTTTGAAAACTTAGACAAATTCCTGCAAAAATATAACTTACTGATTCGAGCAAAAAAAGTTTTGAATAGTGTTATAATTATTAAAGAAACTGGCACACTGTCTAAAATTATTCCACACGCATGGACACACACAAAAAGTACCCGGCCCAGAGGGATTTATAGGTGAGGTCAAACTTTGAAGGATCTCAAGGGAATCTTTCAAAGGACCTCGAGTGGATACAAGTTATTCCAGACCACGGGAAGAGAGAGATTACTTCCCAACCCCTTTTACAAGGGTTGATGTTAGAGAAGAATGGGCAGGTGAATAAAAGGAAGAAAAGCCGCTGCCCTCATGGAACTGACATTCCAGGGTAAGTGTGGGAGTACAGTAAGTAGTGTGTTAGCTGTAGAGGCAAAGAAAACGAGAAAGACAAATGAATAGGAAAGGAGTCCCCCGTTTTACACGGAGGGTCAGGGCAGGCCTCCTCTGTGAGGAAGAGCTGAAGGAGGTAGAGAATATGATCCTGCTGACTGGGGACAGGGCAGGGCAGTGAGAGGGCACAGGAAGTGTTAAGGCCATAGGGCAGGGGCGAGACCATGGGGTGTAGCTGGGATCAGGTGACCAAGGGGGAGGGCTGCAGAAAATGAGTGGCCAGGCCTAGACTTCACTTGGTGGCACTGTGAGAGAGAGGGAGGTGGAGGCAGAAAGAGAGAGAGAAATTCAACTACACCCCTGTTAGCAAAGAGGGCCTCACCTCCGCCCTCCTGAGGTCGGCCCTGACACCAGCCCCAAGTGGCAGTTTGAGGAGACGCAGAAACAGCGTTTCTCAGATGGCCGTGATGCAGGAGAAGCAAGAAGCCAATTTGCAGACAGTACAGCGGAGGCCGTACACAGAGCCGGGCCGGGAGCACATTTTGATAAAAGCTCTTTCACTATTGCCTAAGAGTCAGCGAGGTTGGCAGTGGGGGGACGATGAGGCTAACTTACAGATGGAAAAAAATCGAAGCTCGCAGGAGTTAAGTGTCCGGCCCCAAGGTCACACAGCTGGTAGGTGACAGAGCCGGGCCGAAGTCCAGACCCTCTGACCTGTGGTCCAGGGCGCTGCCCGCTCTGCGGAGCCTCCTGGCTCAGAGTCTGTGGGATGCACCCCTCGGACCCCACCTTATTTCTACCCGTACGTCCTTATCCTCTGTTACTTTTTTTTTTCTTCTTTGCAATGTGTCTTCACAGGCCACTTGTCTAGGGTTGCTTTCACGAGCAGCCCGTGTTAACCTCAAAGCTGTAGTTTCATTGACAACAAAAACAGCTTTATGCCATGCATCTCTTTCAACTCTCTGAACACAGTGTTGGTCAAAATAATGTCTTCAGCAAACGGGTAAGAGCAAACTCCACTACCCTGCCCTCCTCCCCTTCCACCCGGCTTCCAACAAAAAATAAGCCAGAGCCACCGATAACCGTGGCATTTGAGTCGGTTTGTGAGACCGGGTGTCTCTCTTTGCTGTGAACCCAGCCCAGGCGTCCTGCCGTCCTGCACATGCCTCCCTGGGGCTCTGGGGCTGCCGTGTCCCAGGAAGGGGGCCCCTCCGAGCTGAACATGCTGTGCTGACTTTATAAATAGCCTCTCGGAAGAACGGGCTCCCAGATTAGGCTCCCGCCAGCTCCCCTCTGGCATAGCCTTATTTTGTTTTTTTAACATGCAACAGCCACCTTGTACTGACCCCACCCCATCAGAATAATGATAATAATAATACTAACCCTGTGTGGGACTCACAGACCTGTGCCCCAGCTACCCGGCCTCCCGGTCATGCCCCATAGCTATTCAAGTGAGAGCTGATTGGAAGGCCTCCAGGCCGCTCTGGGAGACCACAGGTTCGATGCTGAGGCAAGAAACTTCACTAAGAAGCCCCTTGCAGGGGGTGAGGGTGATGGGTGCCCCCAGGCCCCCTCAGTTTGTCTTTCTCCCCTTCTTCTAGCAGCTCAGAGGGTAAGGGTGATGGGTACCCCCAGACCCCCTCAGTTTGTCTCTCTCCCCTTCTCCCATTAGCTCAGTCTCCAACAGATAGAATCTGATCTCCTCCCTATCTCATACCTGACACCTGCTCTTAAAAGGGGAGAGGGCACGAGTCCTACAAGCGCGAATACTCCCCACGTTCCCACGGTCACATCTGCATGCAGCCGCACAGCGTGCACGCAGAGCCTTCCAGCAGCCCTGGGACAACCAGGAGGTGGTACGCAGACTGGTACGCAGTCTCCCTCCCAAGCTCTGGCCGGGCCCCTGCCAGGTCCTGTGATGGGCAACCCACGACTTACCATCCTCAAGAGGCTCGACCCATCTGCAGGCAGCTCTCCTGCCAGAAATTTCTTTATGCAAAGCTGAGCCCAACGTCAGCACGACCCCACCACGGGCTCCTGCCGAGGCTCTCCCCGAGACCCAGAAGCCCTGGCCACAGCGGCCTCCAGAGACCACAGGGGGACCAGGGGCCTCCCTGGGTGTCCCCGGCCCGGGCCACCTGCTTCCCACTGCCCACTCCTGTGCCTGAGGTCCTCTCCCCTCTCCCACTGTCCATTTGCACAGAGTGGGCTCCCCTTCTGATGAGTGTGACACTAGCTCCCGGCCAGTGGATGCCCAGCGCCTGGCGCTGAGCGCGGGCCTGTCCCTGGTCACCTGCAGAGGCCTGCCAGTGCCCGGTGAGGCGGGGGCCCCTAATCTTCCCTCTGACGGCTCAGGGCGCAGAATTGAACCAGGCGATCGGGCTGCAGAGCCGGTGGGCCCTGCCCTTGGGCAGCTGAGCACCCGGCACCCAGCGCTGGGCAAACGGAAAGCTGCTGCCGGGGCCCGTGGGTGCCAGAGGCGGCAGCAGCAGCGGCAGATACAAAAGATGAACCCTGACTTTAAGTTCATAAATGGGCCATCAAAAAGAAAAATAAAGGGAGTATCATTAAGATAGATTAAGGAATGTTTTGGATTCCAACTGGGTCAGACAGGTTGGGGGAGGAGAGGCATTCCAGAAAAAAAAACAGAACAAGCAAAGGCACACAGGGTGTGTCTTGGGAACATTGGCCATTTAAACAAAACTGTAGGAAAAGGAAAAAGCAGGAGATTGGGCTGGATGTTATTTGGGATAACAAATACCCACGGCTGTCTTGCTGGCCCAGGCCCCCTCACAGGCCAGAGTCACAAGTTCTAGAGCCGTCAGAGGCTCTAGTCACAGCGGCGGGGGGCTGGAGCTGCTTCCACCCTGACTCATCCATCCATCCTTCCTCTCCACACCCGCAGCACGGCTCGTGGGGGAGGATGAGGAGCTGGCAGCCCAAGAGGTGGCTCCTGTCCCACGGACGGGGACAGCCCGCTCCTCCTGAAAACCGAGCCGGGCGTCAGCCCAGCCCCCTGCCCTAGCTGCCTCCACTTGGCCACTAGCTCCCCCGTTCCTTCTTGCTCAGGCTCAGATTAATGCCAATAAAATCTTAACCGTGAATGGAACAGATACACACACAAACATTTTCACTATTAAAAGAATGTCTTCCTTATATTCAACATTCTTAATCGAGGGTCAGATTCAACCAGTAAGCAGACGCGCAGCCAGCCAGCCCTGGTTGACTCGTTGACAAAATAATTCACAAACGGTTCTCAGGCCTTCAGCCACAAAGCTGTAAACAAGCTTCCAGTTTCTGAATGAACCATAACAGACGCCAAATAAAACCATTCATCTTAAAAATCATCTCAGAACCCGGGAGTGCCTTCGAACGTGCTCAGATTCAACTGGTCATGCGCTAGCACAAAGCGCCTACCATAAAACACCACGTTTCTGCTTTATTTGAGTTTTGTACTTTTTTTTTCAATGAGGTGTCTGGGTATTTCGGCTTGGCTGAGAGAGCCTTGGGAGGCTAGTAATTATGTTGGGTAAACTAATGCCCCAGAAAATGTCTCAAGCCAGCTGTGCTACAATTTTAAAAGTCCCTCTAAGTTACCCTCTCTTGCTTTGCATGTTGGCAAGTGATAAGAGTGCTTCAGTGGTGCTCCAGGCCGACAGGATTAATGGAGTTTCCATCATGTCTCCAGGATCCCACTCCAGGACATTCCTGAAGCATGCCACGATCTAATATTTTACCCAATTGATCCTAGAACGTGCACTATGATTTCGCAGACCACACATCCTGGCTTGGGATGTCAGAACCTAGAGTTACTATAAGTATGGGGTGGGCAAAAAGCATTATGAGGTCACCCTGCCCTGCATGAGTTTGCAGTCTGCGTCTACGGAAGGAAGGAGGAATTCCTCTAACTGTTAATAACCCACAGCCCAAACAGCAGAGAGAGAGTGACAGGGTCTGGGGCAAACAAATTACAAAAGGGGGAAATAATTGCAACTTAGGGAAAAAAAAAAAAAAAAAACTCCACGGAAGAGACAGCCTATCCCCGTAGCTCAGAGCAGAAGTAGGATTTCAAGAAGTAGGAAGGAATTGAGGAGAAAGAATGTTCTTGCTCAGGAAGGAGAAGTGGAATGTCCGTGGTGTATGGGAGGCACAGTAAGTAATGCCCCCCTGTGCCTTGGAGGAGGCTCAGACCCCAAGAAGACGGGACTGGAAAAGTAGGCTGGTCTGATTTTGCAAGACCTCGAATGCCAGGACCACAGAGGCCGGCTAAGTTTTTCCTCCCTCCCGTGACTCAGCTAGCCTGCATTCCCCGGCCTCTCTCAAGTGGAGTCCAGCCACGTGACTGCCTTCTGGCCAACAGGACGGAGCAGAAGTGATGTAATGCCCTCTGCTTCGGGCCTGGCGGCAGGCCCACCTCCCGAGGCCGCAGCTGGGCCTCCATCCAGGGGCTCCTGCTCCGTGTGCCGGGTGGGACGTCAGCACCCATGGCCAACTTGGAGCCACCCGGTGGAGACGGCTCCCCCTTGGTTGGTTGTGTGATGCAGAGCCCAGTGCCACCTCCCTCACCAGCCTGCTCCCCGGGGACTTTTCCCGAGCGAGAAGGGAACTCGCACGGCGTGGGGCCCGGCGCTGAGCTCTGAAGTCGGCATCTGTGCACTGAAACTCCAGGCTTGGGGGTTACGTGCTCCTGCCCGGGCCCCCGGGAGCGCGGCTTTCGGACGGTGAGCCAGGTGGCCGTGCGGAAGGCGGCGTGGACAATGGCAGGAGGCCTCGCTCAGGGGCCACCGAAGGGCTGCTGGGAGGCCAGATGGGAGCTAAGGCTGCGACGTGGGAGGGGCAAGCCGGGGCTGTTTCTCATCATCCACTCATTTCTTGCTACTCAACTTTTATGCCCCTGGTTACGGAAACGGATCTCTCGAAGGTGGCCACCCACCTCCTTGTCCTCAGTCCAGGATCCTTTCTCCATTCGCACCGCCAGCCTGGGGCATCTGACGCCTTGAACCACTGCCCCCCCTCCCGGCCTGCCTTACCTGCCTTCCCTCTCTGCCTCCCGGGCTCTTCCCACCTCTGCACCCTCTGTCCCTCTCCCTCCATCAACGCGTCTGCCCCCACCGGATCCTCGCCGTCCGTCACTCTGGAGCTTCTGGCGTGGAGCCCGCACTCCTCTTCTAGATGCGCGCAATCCCTGGGGGGTCGCACTCACCATCTGGCCACTACCTTCCGGCCCGTGACCCCTGGAGCTCCCTCACCCGCCTTCACTTCTCTTCTGAGCTCCAGATCAAAGTGCTCAGTTTGCCGTGTGAACAGCCCGGCACAGATGTCCCGCAGGCACCTCAAGTACAACCTGTCTAAACCAGAATTCATTCTCTTGTCACCGCCTCTCACGACTCACCGTCTTCCAAGGGAATCTGCTCCTTCTCCGTTTCTGGTTGTCGGAGAACAGCGGTGAGCGGGTCAGAGGCAGGCGTGGCACGAGGGGCTTGACTCTCTTACCAGAATCGAGATGGGACACCCAAGTTCTAAGAGCTCCACCTTGAATCCCAACCCTTTGGGATTCTGACCTCTTATTCCAATTTCACAGCCTATCATCCCATTGTCTTGATTCCCAAGAAGGCACTTCTCTCCAAATCACATGGCCAGGTGTCCACTCCACTCACATGGTCCAGCGGGGCTCGGACACCAGCGCATCTCAAGGCAGATGGCCCTTTCTTATCGTCTCCTCACCTACCTTGGGCTTCAAATCCTTCTTAGACAAGTTGCTCTTCACTTTTCCAATCTGAAGAAGTTTCCTTTTCAGAAAAGAGAAGTCAAAGATCATTTGAACAATTTTGCTTGTTCTCAGGCATCGAAGGGCATCATGGCATTTCCGCCAGTTGTAAGCCTTGCCCTCCTCGTTCCCCCTACTTTCATAACATTCATAACTTTCAACCTTTTTCATTCTCTTTATATTGTCAAATGTTTTAGTTCAATCCACGCTCTACATGAATCAGTCAGGACTCTTGGTCACAAGTGGCAGAAATCCAAGCTAAGGAGGGACTTAGTGGTTCATGGGACCAAGCCACAGGTAGAAGACAGGCTGGGACAGAGAGAGCTTGTGGACAGCCGCCGGGCCACGTCAGGACTTCAGGTCAAGACCTCAGAGCCCACTGGGCTCACCGTTTGAGCCCAGGTCAGTTTCTCTGGTGTGCAGACTTCTGGCCAAACCAGCTTCTCCGTGGGGCGGATTCTTGTCAACAGTAGCTCTGACTCATCCTTGACAGCTCTTTAACCAGAAAGCAAGAGCCTTTCTCTGGGCTCTGGTGTGAAAAAGCCCAGGGAAAATTCTGGTTAATTCAGCTTGACTCAACCTGATTATACCTCTTGGAACAGTCACTGTGAACAAATTGGTGAAATAATTTACCCATCCTGGGTCACATACCCATTTCTGGCATCAAGGAAATAGAGAGGGAGACAGGGTACTGGGCAGATAAAGTTGATAGATGTTGGCCGTATTAACGTCCCTGTAAATATATGTCCCTCAATGCACGGGCCTTTCCTGACCTGTCCTTTATATCCAATATGACTAACAGTTGCCGGGTGGTCTGTCAGGAACGCAGGCCAGAGAAGTGAGTCTTCTCCATGCACTGTGAAGAGGAGAATGTTACAGACTCCAGTCCCGGAAATCTGCAGGGGACAGTGACCTCCAGGGGTCACTTCTGGCCATAATAGTGATCCTGATCCAAGGCATGATGATCCTGATCCAAGGCATGACCCAAGGCATGCTGCCCTCTGGCCCCACCTCCCCGCGCCCCACTGACCTTCGCTCTAACTACCAACTTCTCGGCGGTCATACTCAAGCCCAGACTGTCCCGTTCCTGGTCTTCTAAATTCCCAGGGATGACACCTGACCTAGGAACATCCTTCCCGGAAGTTTACTCTCCAGAAGACTAAAACCTAAAGTAGTTAATATGCTTGGGAGGAAAGCAAACTGATGAATCACCCCCAAGCGTGAATGACAAGTGCCCTCCAAGGCCATCATTAACCCTACTGAATTTCTAATGGGTTGAAGATCGCTATGGCCTCCATTGCATCCCACCAAAAATCCATATGCTACAGTCCTCACCCCCTCAGAACGTACCTCAGAACTTGACCATATTTAGAGACAGGGTCTTTAGAGAGATAATTGAGTTAAAATGAAGTCTTCAAGGGGTAGCCCTAGTCCAACACGACCAGTCTCCTCGCAAGAAGAGGGGACCAGGCCACAGACACCCACAGAGGGCAGACCACATGAGGACACAGGGCGAAGGCACCATCTAAGAGCTGAGGAGAAAGACCAGGGAGGCTCCGCCCACATCTTGACCTTGGACTCTCAGCCTCCAGAACTTTGAGAGCAAATGTCTGTTGTTCCAGGCCTGCAGCCTGTGGTACTTCGTTACAGCAGCCCCAGCCGACTAATGCCTCTCTCTTCCCCAGACCCAGAAAAATGGCAAGCTGCCTCCTCCCTTCAGAAAGGCTGCAATTTCCCCTTCCGGCAAATCATTCCTGAAATGGATCAGGGGACCCCACTCATACTTTCAAACACACACGGAAAAACAGGATGTACATACCAGAGATATTTAACCTCCTTCCCTCTCTAGGCGGAATCTTTATAACACAGAACTGAGACGATCCTTTCCCAAGACGATGAATCAAGTTGTGAAAAATACACAGTCCAGGACTCAAGGACCTGGCTTGTAGAGGAAGACGTGGCACGTAGGTGCGTCGCGATGACTGGGGACAGAACCGGTGCCACCGAAGGAGAGTGTGCAAGCCCTGGGTGGACATTTGAATAGAAAACACGTGGAGAACACAAGCAGAGGCTCGGTTTGGGCAGAATATCAAGTAGGCTGCACTTAGCTGCCAGACCAAAGGCACTCATCTCCGTCCACAGGGAAATATACGTTTCCAACTTAAAGTTTGTAACACTCGTAATCATTTTGGTGAGATTTTCCCCAGACAGTCCCTGGTAGCCATCAGCACAGATGTTTCCTGCATGTCGATATGGAATCTCTAAACTCGTCCAGCGACGAGGCCGCCTGAGTCGGCCGGAGGGGAGAGAAGTGGGCCACCGCCAGCCAGCGGAGGACGGTGCAGGGCAGCCAGACTCTCCGCTGCCACCGCCAGCTGTCCATTTAACACGAGGGCTGCTTTCCTTTCCTCTTTTTAAAGAAAACACCAACACACAATGGAAAGGACAAGGGTCCAGCCAAATCAAAATCCTGCCAGACGATCAAGACCCTCACCCAACAGGCCCAGGGTGCAAGCTTGGGAAGTCAGGTGGGGAGGCCGGATGCTGGGGGAGGCCTTCAGGAGCCCTCCCAGGTCACAGCGGGGGACAGGTCCTGGGATGGGGAGGACCTGGGTCAGCTCACACAGCTACTCAGGGAAAGACTCACTCAAACCCAGACTTTAGCATATTTTCGCTACCTCACACTTTCAGTTCTCTGCTCACTCTGGTCTTCTGGAATCCCCCGACCACCCTTTGCCCAAACATGTGTCCCATGGGTGCCCTCTGACTGCCATTGCCTGCAGCCTCAGGGGCCTGCCTTCCCACATCCACCTCCTGCCAAAATCATCCTCCTTTCCCCAATCTCACCTATACTGAGTCACTTTCTTTCAGGCTCGCTCCTCTGTCCCTGGACCCTGTGGCAGCTTCATAGCTCCCTGTGTCCCACGCCACACTGGCTCTCCCTTACGCACCGATGCCTCCCAGAACCCCCTCTCTGCTGCAGCACCCCCGCAGCTAGCATATTGCCTTTTACAAGCCAGGCTATGCAACACGGTATCAAGAGGCAGGACTTCGGGATCAGGGGATCCGGTTCAGGTCCTGGCTCCGTCGGTCTCTGGCTATAGGATCTTGGGCAAACCTCTTTACATTGTGAAACCCCCAGGACACCATGATTGTCCTTACTGTTAATGTATAGCTGACTTTGAGTCAAACCCCTGGATTCCTGTTCCGACACTGTCACTTATTAACTGTATACCTTCGGTCAGATTCCTGAACCACTTTGGCCCATTTTCTTTCTGTACATGGGAATGATCGTAATAAAACTCAAGTGATGATTATTCTATATAATGGACTGGAAATAGTGTCTGGCATATAGAAAACCTCTTAGAAATGTTGGGTATCACCATTTGCGAACATAAAGTACAATGCAAAAGTCTCCTATGTGATTTTAAATGATCAATTGCTCTCCAGTGTCGCTAAATCATAGGGGAAAGGTCTCTTCCGGTTGCAGAGAAATCTAAGTCCGAGCATCCACAATAAAAGAAGGACAACTAGGGACTCGTGCCATTGCAAAGTCCAGAGTAGCTATGGCGTTGGCCTTTGTAAAAATCTTGCCTAGCGTGGGAGGAGGTGGAGAGGGCTGCAGAGAGAGGCAGGTGAAGTCATCAGACATAAGCTTGGTTTCTAAAATGATATTCAAATGGTTCAATTCAGAATAAGAGCAAGAATAGGGGATAGTACGAGTGAGTGGATATGGCCTGTGCTGCTTTGATCACAGGCAAAGGACATGTGCCATCTGGCACTTGCAAGCTTTTCTAACCTACGTGCTTTCTGTGTCCAGGCCTGTGGGGAGGGCTGTCAGAGGTCCACCCCATCACACACACACACACACACACACACGCGCACACACACACACACACACACACATCCTCCCACCATATGGAGGGAATCAGGAGGCCTTGAGATGGGAAGAGTGGCCTGGAGGAAGGAGGGGAGGAAAGACCAGGAGAGACCATCGAGGGTGGAAGTGAGAGTCCTGGGGCTGCTCGGAGGTCTAGCCACAGCACCCACTAGACACATCAGAAAGAAGCGGTGCTAAACTCCCAAGGACTTTAGGTCCCAAATCCCTTGGCAAGTCGATCTATTTCCAACATAGCTGAGATGTTTATTTCAATTTCTGGAAAATTACATCCTCTCTACCCTAATCCACCCACCCTACCCCACCCCACCCTAATGTGCGCTGTGGTTATAGTCTGTGAAGCCAAGAACTGCCTTGAGGTCCAGAGGACACACTTCATTTACTGGTGAACTAATTCATACATGTGCTGCATGTAACACATTTAAGGCTCTTCCCAAGCCAAGGCATGGCGTGTTCTGAAATTATTTTTGCCTGTGCAAGATCAAACGGGCTCAGAGCTAGGCATCTGACCATGGAGTGACTGGGGACAGCTGGTCCTGACTTCAGGGTCAGAGGAGGAGTTAGTATGATGCAGGGGAAAGCAAAGGACCTTTCAGATCGGTTGCCACTCTTCCACCGACTGCAGGGTGACCTTGGACAAGGCTCTTTCATTATCTGTGAAATGGGGATAATTGTGTCTGTCATGCAGGGTGGTTATCAAGATTAAAGAGAAAGTTCATGAAGTGTCTTCCGCCACAGCTGGTGCAGAGACGGGACTCAGAAAACAAGTCATTAAGACTAGATGTGTAAAAGTTGCTTTCTGTTCAGGAGCTTGAGCAGGTGATTCGGGCCCTCCCGCTGGACGCAGTCCCCTGCCCACCTCTGCTGTGACTCCTCAACCAGGAAGCCCACTCCTCTCCTTTTAGAAACAATAAGGAAAATAAGAGTGAGCGTGAGGCAGTTTTGCACGTATTCACTCAGTAAATCCCTGCCACTGTTCTACGGTATCTAGTTCTGCTCCCGTTGGACAGATGTGGAAACCCCAGCTCCGAGAGTCCAGGCAACTTGCCCAATGTCACACGGCTGGGAGGTGGTGAACCCACACTGCAGGAAAGGGGCCGCACAGCGTCGTCGAGGGGCTTCCAAGCTTCCCGTCTGAAGCAGTCAGCAAGAGCATGGCAGGGTCATTTCCCTGATGAGAAGACCAGGAGCACTTTGCACACAAGCCACCCCACCCGTCCCGGGGAGCCGCGCAGATAACGCACCAAGGTCACGGCGAGTCCCGCTCTACAGCACCTGAAGAGCTTGAGATGCTGAGTCAGCTGAACGATGCAACCAGGGGCAGAAAAGCAGCACTGACAAGTGTCAGCGGAGCCCGCTGGCCTCCCCCACACCTTCTCCCACTAAATACTTAGTATTTCTAAGTAAATGACTAATGGCAAAGCTTAAGGATGGGGACCCAGTATAAGGGCAGTGGATTTGCTAAAACACCACCGCGGGAGGAGGCAAAGATTTCTGAAGGTGGAAAAAAGAATGAGAGGAGTAGAAATGAGCAGAGATTCTGGAACTGATGGAAAGAGTAAAAATAATAATAATAATAATAATAATAATAATAATAATAATAATTTTTTTTTAAAAAAAAGGAAAGAGTATCTGACAATGGAACAAGGGGCAAGGTGGAGGGGGTGCCAGAGGGAGGCAGGGGTGGGGATCAAGAGCATCCCACACCAGTAGGCTTTCCCCTTCAACCTCCTGGTCTCTTGCCTTTTCTCTTTTGCAGAGTTATTTCCTCACACCCCAATCTCTTCCTGCAAAGTGATCTTATAACTTCGACGTGTGCCAAAAAATATAAAACACCCTCTCAGCCTCCCCTGCTTGCTAGGCACATGTGCTCCGGCGGAGGGGCCTCTGTGTTACCTGTGCTGGTGTGGAGGGCATGTTATAAATCCCAGGAATGCTGTAGCCTAAGCAATTGTGCTTTTCGATTACTAAAATAAACTTGGAAAAAAATAAATAAATAACATTCTAAAAAATAAAATAAAATAAACTTAGGGGATGAGAAAGGGGTATGGGGTACAGAACCTCAACATCTTTGGCAGTGAATTCCAACCTGAGCGCCTAGATTGCATTTCAATAGTGTGACATTAGCATAAAGGATTTTCCCCACTGTCTGTGGCTAAATAATTGACCCAATTCTCCCAGACACATTTTTTTTTTAAAACACAGAAACCACTTGTGTTCATTCAAGGCGACACAAAACCCTGCGACTATGGTATCTTGTAATTCAGGTGTCTCTTCACTGGGCTCCGGGAAACTCGGGGTCCATACAATGTACCCTTTGCAGCGGGAATTCCCAGGTCGGCCAAGTTCAAGTTCTCCCTTAACCTCTGCGGTGCAGAACCGTCTACAGAAACCTCAGGGAGAGACCAGATCGAGGCCCAGCCTTAGGCTCAGCCTTAGACCAGCAGCTCATCCGTGCATTTCGACGAGGAAAACACAGGGTGGGTTTTCCGGCTTGTCTTACTCTGAGATTCACAAAATAGAAAGCTGCCAAGAAAGAAAGTAGAAAGAAAGCAGAGCCGGGGAAGAGAAACCACGGAGATCAGCAGTTATGACTCACATGTGTTTTGCTTCTTTATAGCATTGCTCCACCTCCCAGGGGCTTTCCTGCGCTTTGTCACAGCAGCCTTCTGAGGTCCAAAGGGCGGGGAGAGACCCCAGTGTCCCCGATGACCAGGTGAAGTGCCCTCCGGCTCAGCCAGGCTGGTACCTGTGAGTCCTCGACCCGGCTTCAGGGCCTGCCCCCTACGGGGTTCCGCAGGGACAGGAGAGGTGATGACAGGAGGACTGAGTGTGGCCCGTGGCACCTTCCCTGCTGGAACTCATAACCTTCAGCTTCTTCACAGCCCGAGAGGCCGACGGCTCACCTCTTCCCCGAGCATCACACGAGCCAGAAGGGTCCCTGCCCCAGCACGAGAGCCACCTTGCATAGGGCAGCAGGAGGCCTGTGGCTACCGGTCGCCGTGACAGTTGTGGAGGCCTTCTGTCACTAAAGCTCCCTGGGTGGTCCCTTGAAGATTCTTTTCCATTTTTGCAAGATAAAATAACAAGTTAGTCCCAATCCTCCAAAGAGCAGTGGCCAAGGTGGCACTAAATATGCAAGGCTTTCATGAGGGGAGATGCCCGGGTCAAGAGACAGAGGAAGGAGTCCGGGGAAGGCATGGGGTCTGCCTTCGTGCCCCCGCCAGCCTCGGTCATTGTAGGGAGCAGCCTGCGGGAGGTGCGGCCTCAGCACTAACCCAGCTCAGGACTTGGTGGCCCAGCTGAGGCCTTGGTCACTACACTCCCCCACTGCCCAGCGGAGGAGGTCTGCGGAGCTCACTCTGGGAGCCACCATGTGGTAGGTAACAGCTTCCAGGGTGGAGAAGATCCTCTTGCACCTGTTCTACTAGTTTGGAAAGGCAGCTAATGACTGGGTTTTTCAGAAAGAAAGTGCAGAGGGCTCAGACGCCACGTGGGTGATGCCTGCAACCTCAACATGCGCAGCAGAACACAGGGCAGATGCCCAAAGACTGGCCGTCTGAAGCCCAGGGCCCACCTCCACACACCCCACGCCCCAGAACACACATCGCTGGCCGCAGCGTCCCCCAGGAGGGGACATTCCTCTCTATTCCATACCTGGCCTCACTGGATGGTGTCCAAGGCCGAAGACCAAAACTTCCCAAAGAAGGGAAACGCAGAACCAGACCCCCATCACTAATGGGCAAAAACCAAATGCTGACTTCATTTGGGTCACTGGCTGCCGTGGCTTGGGAATCAGTGCCCTTGACCGAAGACGCTGACTTGCGGCCTCTCACCCACCCTCCAGCTGAGTCCCGAGCCAGCCTCCTCCTGTGGGGCTGTGCCGCCAGCTGGGGCCCTCACTACCCGCCACCGCGTCCATGCCGTCCAGCTCGTCCCCCCGCTCCTCCTTCGCACGGCCTGTGGCTCCGCAGGGCCCAGGCTACGCCCAGGGTAGCAGCGAGGATGCACGGTTTCAGGAGGCGGCCTCTCCTGCCCCCCTGGGCCAGCCACCAAGCTGGTGTCCTGGGCAGCCCCTGGAGGGGCTCACTCCAGTCCCCCCACTGGAGCCCACTGGACTGAGGCCCGCCCACCCTTCAGAGGCAATCCGAGACTCCTCCACCGGCCTCCCCTCAGCACCCACCCCAGCTCCAGGATGCCGCCTGTTCATAACAGATGAATAACTTTTCCCCCTGGTACCTCTGCGTTGTCCCCTTTGGCATGGACACCCCTGCTCCCCCCCGCCAGTCTGCAGACACCTTGCAGACGAGCCCGTCTCCCCATCTGCGCCCGCTGCACGCCCTCTGCAGCGCCAGTGGCCACGCAACGAAGGAGGCCCCGCGGCCCTCGGCCTTCGCATCCCGGCCGAGCCGGCGCCTGGTTCCCGGGACCCCGGGGCCTCAGCCCCGCTCCTCGGCCTTGCTCCGTAGGGGAGCGGGGGCTGCGGGTTCGCCGCCACCAAGCCTGCCGCAGAGCAGAGGGGAGGCACGGAGAGGCTCGCCTGCCCCTGGCAGCCGTGTCCCGCGAGGGGCCCCCTGGAAACCAGGCCTCACCTCTGGGCCGCATGTGCCGCATCGAAGCCTTTTCACTTCAAAATGCTGCATTTCAGGAGAGCTGTCAGCCTGGCACACCTGCGGCCAAGGCTCTGCACACATTCGGCGGAACTAGGGAGCTTTACGGTCGCCGCCCCCTCGACTGAGGGCCGGGTGAGGCCAAGCATGAGCCCACAAAGGGTGTCCAGGTCAAGGGGGGCAAGACACCCCCAGTACTTTGGAAGCACGTCTCCCGCAAACCTCCCCCGGGACCTTGCATACTCTTCAGCCCATCAGAAAACGGAGTCGTGGCAAACCCTGTCAGTCCTACCAGTCACAAGCGGGGGGGCAATCACTTGCAGGGCCTCGGCTGCAAGTCCCTGGGGCTCTGCGATCGCTTCTCAAAGGGGGACCAAGGGGGAAAGCAGCCCGAGGCATGCAGGCTCCCCTCTGGATTGCCTTGCGATTTGTTTTATAATTGTGGCAAAATATGTCTAAAACGTACCATTTTTAAAGTGTATACAGCTCAGTGGCATAAAATACACTCTCAGTGCTGTGCAACCATCACCACCACCCGTCTTCCCGAACTGCAGCTCTGTACCCATTAAACAAGTCGCCGTCCCCCCTCCACTGACCCCCTGGCAACCCCCCCTTCTACTGTCTGTTTCTATGACCTTGGCCACCCTGGGAGCCTCGTGTATGTGGAACCGTCCTTCTGTGGTGGGCTCCTGTCCCTGAGCACCATGCCCACAAGGCTCACCCGTGCTGCGGCCTGCGTCAGAGCCTTCCTTCTCCAGGCTGGATGGAGTGCCAGGGTATGTACTAGTCCTGGGGCTTTGCAGGTGTCCCCGAAGGCATGGAGCCCCACATGTCTTCTGCACGAGAATCACATGGAGAGTGTGTTGAAGAGCCAGGTCCCTGGGCCCCACCTCCAGAGATGCTCCTGCAGCGAGCCTGCCCTGGAGGCATCAAGTGCATTGGGAAGCCCTGCTGGCTGGACAGAAGGACGAGGGCGCCGAGCAGAGAGTAGCTGGGGTGTCCGGGCAGGGCAGGACCCAGCAGGTGAAGCCGAGCTGTTGGAGCCTGAAATGCAGCAGAGGCTTCCAGGCAGCCCGAAGCAGCTACACCCGGATGCCTCTGCCAGCCTGGGCCACTGTGGCACGCGCCCCTCTGCCAACACTGCCAGCTGGTCATGACATCGCCCGTGGAAGGCAGGCTCTGGCCTTGAGTCCCGACTCTGCTTCTCACCAGCCGCACGACCCTGGGCAAGTTACTCAACCTCTCTGGGTCTCATTTTCTTCATTTCTGAAGTGGGGTTAAAAACCTAGTACTCACCTTACCTTACAGTGTTGCTCTGAGGCTAGAAGGAGATGATGGTGTAAAATGCTCAGCGTGGATCTGAACACACGGTGAGTGCTCGTGAGCAGCAGCTTTCCTCCTGCAAATGTGATCATCTCTTCCCCTTGCCTATAGCTGCATAACAAATTACCCAAAACGTAGTGGCTTAAAACAATCAAGGCATTTTTGTGGCTCCCGAATCTGGCATCTGGACAGGTCTCGGCAGGGACAGCTCATCTCCGCCCCATTAGGCGTCAGCTAGCGAGGCTGGAAGCTGCTGGCTGAAAGCAGCTGGAAGCTGGGGCCCTCACCTGTCAGGTGTCGCCTTGGCCCAGGCCATGACTGGAGCGCCCACGTGGTTCTTTCCATGCTGCCTAGAAGCAGGGGCAAGCGTCCCAAGAAAGAGAGAGCCAGAGATGGAGAGAAAGAGACAGAGAGCCAGGGAGAGATGGCGGAAAGAGAGAGAGAGTGAGGCAGAAATTGTATTCCCTTTGAAACCAGCTTTCCAAAGTCCTCCGGTGCCACGTCTGCCACATTCTCTTCCTCTGCAGTGAGCCCCTGGAGCCGGCCCACATTCAAAGAGAGGGGAATTAGAGCCCGCCTTTTGATAGAGAAGTGCCAGAGAATTTGTGGAAATGCTCCAAAACCACCACATTACCTGACACCCCCAGGGTGGGCCAGTTCCTTCTGATCTTGTTCCCTGGCTTCGTGGGTAACGAGATCCAAATCCTTGCATTTACTGAGCCTTATCTACAATGCCTCATCAGGCCTTCACAGCCCGGGCCAGCAACCCTGAGGCCATGTGACCGTTGGGCAACCACCGGCCTCATCATCATCAGCCCCACAGCGCAGGGGAGGGAGGAGGCAATGTTTGCGTGGAAAATCACATCAGGCGAGCAAGTGCGTGCGAAGGGAGAAGAAGGAATGGAAGACAGTAATGTCACGAGCTCTAACGCCTCCTGCACTAGGCAACCAGCAGCGCTCCGGTGCAAAACTGTGCCACGAATGGGGTTGTGTCCAGCTCAGTCGTCTCAGCGCTTTGTCTGCCATTCACTTTGGCAGGTGGGGTCTAGAGCTCAGTGGGTAGGCGACCACCCTGGGGTGACAGACACAGAGAGGGGCATCCACAGCAGGGAGGAGTCGTGGGCTCCCCGGGCATGGGAGGGCCTGAGCAGAGGGCCTCCCGGCCACCCTGGGGAAAGGAGGGAATTCCAGACTTTTGGCCTGTGGTGCTATGGTGGTCGGGCTTCCAAGCTGTGTCCAGGAGCCCAGGGAACCTCAGGGCTGGAGCCCCTCCAGCAGCAGTGTGACACTGACCCAGACGACATTTGGCCCACCCAGGCAGCACTCGCTTCTGCAAGTCTATTCGAAATGCTAATGTGAAGCCTGGTGCCTCTGCTTCCCTCCCTTGGGGACTGGGACCCAACTTTTAGGAGGGGCTCTTGGCTTCTTCCTGGGAACAGGGATCCCACTTCATGCTGAGTTGCAAGACTTAACAGGCCTGAGCTATGAAGGAAGCAGATCTTGTAAGTGGGCCTCTCCCATTAGCATGGCCATCCCCAGCCACAGGGAATTTTGCTCCCTAAAGGACATTTGTCAACATCCAGAGACATTTTGATTGTCACAGGTAGGAAAGGGGTGCTTCTAACATCTAGTGGGTAGAGGCCAAGGATACCGCTAAAGTCCTACAATGCCGGGGCCAGCACTACAACTATAGGGTTATTAAGCCCAAAATGTCAGTAGTACTGAGGGTAAGAAACCCCACATTAATTTAAACTCCCCTCCGAGGCATCCTGCAGCTCCCAAGACTGAAGAAAAACCAGGTCCAACTCATAGACCTGGAAGCCCCTCTTCTTTTTCCTGCCTGAAGACACCCCCCTCCAGAGGTAAAGCAGCTTTTTAGACCATTCAAATCCCTAACGTGATGTGGCCTACCTACCCTGTCCTTGCAGGGGACGCCCTGTCAACAAATCTTCCCAGAACAAGGATGGTCTGATCTTCCATCCTGCCTAGACCTTGAAGCAGTTGCCATCTCCTTCACCAAAGAAGGAAAAACAGTCCCAAAGTATAAGCCCTAGTGAGGCACCCTTCAGGTAAGGCCACCATGACAAGTTCACTGAGCACCAGCTACATGCTAAGCACTTAGCAACCCCCGAAATTTATGCCTCTCCACAGTCCTGTACGGATCTCATCCATAGTACCTACCCCTAGTGTGACCCAGAAACTCAGCAGTACCATGAATCATCCAAGAATGTTTCAGCCAGGGTCAGTGGGATCTAGTTCTTATAACCCAAAAGGGTGCTATGCTTTAGAAAGACTTGCACCAAAGAGTTGAAACTTGACCAGAAAACTCAATCAGGATAGTCTAATAATTAGGGTTCTCCAGAGAAAAAGAGCCAATAGGATATGTATATATGGAAAGCAAGAAAGGTTGATTTTTTCTTTTTTTTTTTTTTAAAGAATTGGCCCACACAATTATGGAGGCTGGCAAGCCCGAAATCTGCAGGGCAGGTGGGCAGGTTAGAGACCCGGGGAAGAGTTGATATGGCAGCTCAAGTCTGAAGACCATCTGAAAGCAGAATTCCTTCTTCTTCAGGGGAACTCAGTCTTTTCTCTTCAGGCCTTCAACTGATTGGATAGGGCCCACTCACATCAGGGAGGATGATCTGCTTTACTCAAATCCTAGAGACTAAAATATCAACTCTATCTAAAAACTATCTTCCAAACAAAAACTATCTTCCAAACAACAACTATCTTCCAAACAACAACTATCTTCCAAACTATCTTCCAAACTGTTGTTCTGTTCTAGTTTGTTCTGACCAAACTAGATATCACAGTCTAGCCAAGTTGACACCCAAAGTTAACCACCATAGATACTTACATAGAAAGCTCATTGTCATTAAAATATATCATTTTAAGCCCAATTGTGAGTACTGAACCGAAGAGTATACATGCCTTAGGATCTTTGTTGACACTCCTATATAAACTCCTTAAACGACCCTCTGCAGCACTAAGCTCTTTAGGTTATCTAAAAAAGGTAGTTTACAAACTTGCCAGGATAATCAGGGATAGTAACAATGGTTTTTTAAAAGCCATTTTATGGAGGAAGTTTCAAGAAGTTTCATACAGAACTAGAGAGATGAACATGAAGAATCCTCCAGTACCCAATTTCAACGGCTGTCAACATTTACCTGCTTTATATGCTCCCGCTCCACAAACATACATAGATACTTTTTTCTGTAGCTTAAAGCAAATCTCAGCCATCATGTTCTTGTCCCTGTAAATATTTCAGGATGTATCTCTAATCGATAGGACTTTCGAAATATGGCCATAACACCATTGTCCCCAACAATATCAACAACATCTAATACAGATTTCGGGTTGGATTTTCCCCAATTGTCTGAAAAGTGTCTTTCTCCAGTTGGATTCTTTTGGAGAATCAAAGTAGAAAAACAAGAGTTCTTGCCTTTGGACTTCAGCTGGAACGTCCCTTCCTCCCTACCTGCACCTCACCCATCATTCTCTAAGCAGAGCCAAAGGTCAAGGGGACATTTTTGGAGTGTGTAAGGAAGATGTCCTAGAGCCATGTAGGTAGGACTGGGGGAAGCGTAGTGTTGACTCCAGAAGATCCCACCTTATTGGAAAAGAGCCCCTTCTCTGTCCCCATTATATGAGGTGCCAACAGATCAGAGAGCACACCTTGACTGAAGAGCCAGCAACACCCACTGTAGACCCTCGGGGACTCCACATGGGCCACAAAGTCCATGGATCTTAGGACATACTTAGAATGGGCTGCCTCAAGACCCTGGGTCCTGGGAGGGTGAGGAAAAGAGGTACAATCAGGTATTTACAGGTGCAAATACATAACTATCTTACTCTGAAACACTTTGAGGGTTCTTGTGTGCAAAATCATTCACGCACATATTTTGGGGCAAAATTTATGGAAAGACATTCAGAACTTCGTGGGACAAGCCAAAGCTGAATGTAATGCAATCCGTTGGTCTTCTTTCTAGAGTTCTGTGCACTCAATATTAGGATCTGTGTCCAAGGTACAGGTTCTAACAGAAATGACACTATGTGTTAATTACAGGTTAAAAAAAGTAATTTTGTTTCAATCCTATTAGTTCTGAAGATAAAAATAGTTTTTAACACTTTTATTAAACTTAGTTTCCCTTGTGTTTCCTTCCCCAGGTATAAAAAGTTAACTCATCTGTTTATAGACATTTTAGGAATCCTTCCTCATTTTTATAAAATAAGTTCTGGATTCCAGAAGGATAGATTTTGCAGGCAATGTCATTGAGGATTAAAATCAAAGGTTCTGGAATTGGATCCCAACACTTATATTCTTAACAGCTACCGGACCTCAGACAAACTCATTAGCCTCTTTGATGTCATTTCCCCACCTACAAACTGAGGACAATAATATCTTTGTCACAGGGCAGGTGTAGCAAGCTATCACATTCCCATTCAATGAATACTTATCAAGTGCCAGGCACTGTCCTAGGTGTCAGAGATATAGCTCTAAACATGTCCTACAAGGTTCTTGCTCTCTCAGAGCTTTTGTTCTGTTCAGGAAAGCAAAAAATAAGAGAAAAATATCAGATAGGAATAAGTTCTACTCTGAGAATTTTTTAAAACACTGTGGTTTAGAGATGGTCTAGGTGACTCCAGGGAGGCTTTTTCAAGGAGGTGGTGTAATTAAGCAGAGACCTGTCATGTGAAGATCTTGGGAAAGAGCATTTTAGGCAGAGGGAAGAGTGAGCTCCGATGTCCAAGGGCAGGAACAAGGTTAGTGTGTTTGGGAGGCAAAAAATGAAGGAGACGGTAACATATAGAACATGGACAGTGAGGCAGATGGAGCCTGAGCATCAGATGGAGTCCTGTAGGCTTCAGGAAGGGTTTGGATCCATTGCCATTGACATCCAAAGCCATTAGTAGATGTATGCAGTTCACAATGATCACTCTGTCCACCTTGCAGAGAAATGACCAGAAAGCAGTAGGAAGAGGAGCAGCAGTGCCAGGCAGAGACTATTAGAATAACCCAGTTGAGGGAAGACAGTGGCTGAGACTAGGATGTGAGTGGTGCCGTCCGGGAGAAGTGGTCCGATTTGGGATACACTTGCAGAATAAATCTGCCGAGACAAGTAATAAATGTAAAGAGCAGTAGAAAGAGATGCATCTAAGAATGATTTCTGTGTTTGAGGTCCCAGAGAGTGGGTGAGATGGTGGTGCCATTTACTGAGGCAGAAAAATCTTGGGAGAAGCTGCCATGAGGAAGTAGAAGAGCAAAAGCTCTGTCCTGGCCACATAAGCCTGAGATGCTTAATAAAGAGCTAAGTGGGCATGTCAAGCTAGCAGGTGCTTAGCTTGTTGTTTAGGAATCTCAAGATCCAGGGGGAAATCAAGCTATTGAGAGTCTTTGATATATAGATGGTATTGAAAGCCAAGGCTGCAAATGAGAACGTTAGGGAGAAATAGGAGTATGTGTCAGCAGCAGGGCTGGGAGGGGGATCCAGAGCTGAGTCTCAGAATATTCCAACAGTTAGAGTGGAATATACTGGGAAGGAGGAGCTGGTGAGGTGGCAGGAAATCTAGAAGAATGGAATGGAAGGAAAGCTCAGAGAAAAGTTTCCAAAAGGAAGGAGTGGTCAATTTTGCCAAATATTCCCAAAAGACACAGCAAAAAGAGGCTGCCAGTGGACCATGGGACCATGGGCAAGACATAGGTCTTTGTTACCTTTGGTAACAACAGTGTCAGTGGTAAAGTGGGATGGAAAACCTGACCGAGAGGATTCAGGAGAATTGTCATTTTTCTGGGAAAGAGAGCAGAGCAATGAATTGGTAAATAGAGAGGCATGGAGGCAAAAGAAGAGTCCAGGACATTTCGGTGGTCCCTGGGAAGAATGTGGTAGAGAGGGAGAACCTGATGATGTGGATAGAAAGGTGGTCTTTGTAAAAGTTTTCCTTTTGTTAATAATTTGTGAAAAGATGCATTTATTTATACTGTTTTTTTCACCTAAGGATTCTTTAGCTTAGAGGCTACTTCTCCGGTGCTAGTATAATGCCAGAGATATATTTAAAAGTTACACTTTTTAATAAGATGACTCTCTAATTCTCCATTTGTGAGAAAATGCCCCAAAGGACTGGCTTAATTGGACATATGAGATCCTTAGACATGCAAATGCTCACAGCCTCAAAATATTCGTTTCCACCGTTCTCTACATACACCAGATAAAACACATGGTCACTTCTGTTTAGGACCCCAGCTCCTGACAAGGTAAATTATCGTAGTTCTCCAAAGGCCACATTGTTCCAGGCTGCTGTACCTTGGACCCTCACACGGCCCCCAGTGTGTCTACCCCAGGAGCACCCTCCCATCACCTTCTCGAGAAACTCTCCCTCCCTTGGGTCTGCACTAACCTCTGAAGATCCCTTCTCCTTGTTTTCTTTTCATAAAGAGAATGTGGGACCCCCAGAGAGCATTATGAACCAAGGATGACAAGGAAGCCAACTCAATACAACTGAGGTTCGTTTAACGAAAACACTAATGGTTTCACAAGACTAATGTGTATGCTTGTAGAAACTAGAAGCAAAACAGAAAAGAAGAAAGAAGAAATCAAAATTCAACTCCAATCACACTCCCAGAAACAACTACCATTACCGTTTTGCTCAATGTCTTCCAGAAGCTCTGTAACCCTGCATTTTCCTGCATTGCCAAGAGCTGTCCAAGGACAGCAGAGTTACACCTAGACAACTCTGTCTTTAGCTTATGGCAGTGACCACCACAGGGGGCTTGCCTAATTTTCTTTTGCATTCCCGTGCCTGGCACACATACCAACACTGTAGTAGGTCCATATACGTTTGTGAAGTTAATGAATAAGAGCATATCTGGCCACAAAGCAGCAACAGCAAGAATAACGCAGTTACTTGACATCATTGGCAGATGAAGAAATAGAGACTCAGAAAGAAAAAAGAATTCACCTCTTCTGAAGGGGGAGCATGGAGTTCTGGAAGGTTTATGGTCTTTGTTTTAAAACAGATCCAAATAGAAGAGACATTTCAAATCAATGTGACAATATATTTTTTAAGTTTTTATTTAAATTCCAGTGATTTTACATACACTGCAATATTAGTTTCAGGAGTACAATATTGTGATTCAACACTTGCATGTAATGCCCAAGTCCCGTCCTTAATCCCCATCAATGATTTCACCCATTCCCTCCACACACCTCCCCTCTGGTAACCACCCATTTGTTCTCTAGAGTTAAGAGACTCTTGGTTTGCCTCTCCTCTTTTTTTCCTTTGCTCATTTGTCTTGTTTCTTAAATTCCATATGTGAGTGAAATCATTTGGTATTTGTCTCTTTCTGACTGACTTATTTCGCTTAACATAAGACTCTCTTGCTCCATTCATGTCATTGCAAATGGCAAGATGTTGTTCTTTTTTATGGCTGAGTAATACTCTGTTGTGTATATACATCACATCTTCTTTATCCATTCATCAGTTGATAGACACCTGGGCTGTTTCTATGATTTGGCTATTGTACAAAATGCTGCTGTAAACATTGGGGTGCATTTATTTATCCCTTGAATTAATATTTTTGTGTTCTTTGGGTAAATACCTAGTAGTACAATTGCTAGATCTAGGGCAGTTCTATTTCTAACTTTTTGAGGAAACGCCATACTGTTTTCCAGAGTAGCTGCATCAGTTTGCATTCCCTCATTTGCATTCCTTCAAAGGGGATCAGAAGATCCCCTTTATCCACATCCTCATCAACACCCCTTGTTTCTTGTGTTGTTGATTTTAGCCATCCTGACAGGTATGAGGTAATATTTCATTGTAGTTTTGACTTTTATTTCCCTGGTCATCAGTGATGTTGAGCATCTTTTCATGTATCTGTTGGCCATCTGTTTGTCTTCTTTGGAAAAATATTTATTCTTGTCTTCTTCCCACTTTTTAATTGAATTACTCATTTTTCGGACGTTGAGTTTTATAAGTTCTTTATATATTTTGGATACTAACCATTTATCAGATATGTCATTTGCAATTATCTTCTCCCATTCCATAGATTGCATTTTAGTTTTGTTTCCTTTCCTGTAGAGAAGCTTTTTTTATTTTGATGAGTCTCAACAACTTATTTTTGCTGGGGCACTTAGGTGGCTCAATGGTTGAGTACTTGCCTTTGGCTCAGGTCATGATCCCAGGGTCCTGAGATTGAGTCCTGCATCAAGCTCCCTGCAGGGAGCCTGCTTCTTCCTCTGCCTACATCTCTGCCTCTCTCTGTGTGTGTTTCTCATTAATAAATAAATACAATCTTTAATAAAATAGTTTAGTTTGGTTTTGTTTCCCTTACCTCCGAAGACATACCTAGACAGAAATTGCTATGGCCAGTGTCAAAGAGTTTTCTGCTGTGTGCCTGTGTTCTCCTCTAGGATTTCAATAGTTCCAGGTCTCACATTTAGGTCTTTAATACATTTTGAATTTATTTTTGCATTTGGTGTAAGAAAGTGGTCCAGTTTTATTCTTTTGCGTGTTACTGTCAAGTTTTCCCAACACCGTCTATTGAAAAGACTGTCCTTTCTAATTGGATATTCTTTCCTGCTTTACCAAAGATTAATTGACTATATAGTTGTGGGTTCATATCTGGGTTTTCTATTCTATTCCTCTGATCTATTGTCTATCTTTGTGCCAGTACCATAGTGTTTTGATCACTACAGCTTTGTAATACAATTTGAAGTCTGGGATTGTGATGCCTCTAGCTTTGCAGATCATGTGACAATATATTTTAAGTAAACATTGCTGAGACAATTGGTAATATAAAGAGAAATTAAAGTTAGAGCCTTATTTTATGCCGTATTGAACCATATAAGAACTAGAAGACCATGTAGGTAAACACAGAATAATAAAAACATAGGTATAAAAAGAAGCATCAATTGTTTAACAGCACAAGATGAAAAATACCTTTAGAAAATTGAAAGACAAATGGAAAATTATTTAAGTACTGAATAAATAACCTTGATATATAGAGCTCTTGTGAATCAATAAGATAAAAGCATAAATTGGTAACAGGCAAAGGAAATGAAAAATGTAATTCATAAAAGAAGAAGTACAAATTGACAATTCATATCAGATTTTGTAGGACTATATGTGTTATAAGACCTAAAGTCACTAAGATTTAAGAAAGGCAAATTAAAAAAAAAATTAAAACAAGTTTGGCAAAAGCTTAAAAAGAACTGATTATTTTGATGACAATATTGAAAAAAATAGGTGTTGTATGTACCGGTTGAATTGTACATGGAAATAATTCTTCTACTCTTTTATCAAAAGTCCTTAATGTCTGCATACTACTTGATGCATGATTTCCAAAATTAAGAATTTATCACATATATTTAGACTTATGTGCAAAGATGTTAACTGTGGTCATCTCTGCTGATAAGATTATGGGTTTTATCTGTCCCTTTGTTCTTTTTCATTGTTTTCCAAGTGTTCTGAATTGGCTTACATCTCTTAGGTCGAGTTAAAAAGTAAATGAGGACTTTCAGTTAAAGATGGCAGATTGAACGTTAATGTGTACCTCCATTTCCTCCCAAAACCAAAATAAAGTAACAGTAAGGTGATTTTTAAGGGATATACCCAAAAGGATAGAAAAAAATGGCAGGGGGGGGGTGTTTAGCTAACCCTAGCCAACAGTAAGGAAAGCAAAGTACAGGTTGATTCACATCACACACCTTCAAAAGGCTCAGGAATTAGCAGAACCAGTTTTCTTTAGAGACAGAAAAAAGACAGGACTAACAACAGAAGGTTTGGTTGAGAGTTTGTCTGAAAAGCACTTAGACGCTACCAGCTTTCCTCCCTAACTCCACAGAGGAAAAGGACCTGGAGGTGTTTTCTCACTGGAGGGGTATAACTGAACATCTCTGGACTAAAGAATACCAAGCTGAAGTGAGGGCAGGGAAACTGTATGGAAGAGCACAACTAAAGCACATGTGTACATACTTGATACCTGGGACCCTAGCCTTCCTTATCTTCTTCTTCTTCTTTTTTTTTTTTTTAAGATTTTATTTATTTGTTTTAGAGACAAAGAAAGAGAGAGTGCATCCACCAGTGACGGGAGGGGCATAGGGCGAGAGAGAGAGAATCCCAAGCAACCTCCCCTGCTGAGCCCAGAGCACAATGTGGGGCTTGATCTCATGACCCTGAGATCATGACATGAGCCAAAACCAGGAGTCAGGTATCCAAAAGACTGAGCCACCCACGTGCCCCCTTCCTTCTCTTTTTGACTCTCAGAAGACTGGCAGCCAAGCATGCAGAAGATTCAAAACTCTTCTCTTGAGAATCCTATTGACCCAAGAGAAAATAATCATCACAGGGTTTCCTAATGGAATAGCCAAGCTGAATCACCTTACAATAAGGCCCACTGTCAGTAAAGCCTTCCATCCACCACTACCACCATCATCACCATCACAGGGAGATGACTTCAAGCGGATTTCTGAAGCACACTCTTAAACTATGGGCAGAGTGGCAAGGATCCCCAACTGTGTGAAGAATATTTATCCTGTTTCAGTTATTCTAAGATGCAAATGCTTGACATTTCTGAATGAACATTTTTTAAGTCCAGATAGAGCCTACAAATTGATGGTATTGCATAACTGTCAGCTAGGAGGCAGTCATAATAAACTATATACCAAATAATTTCAGGGACATCTTGTAATGTCAAGAATGCACTAGCCTGAAGGGTCTTGGAGTCAATAAAATATGTTGATTTGAAAATACAGAGACCAAAAGAAACTAAGAAAAGCAAGGAGAAAGAGAAAATGTCTCCCCACATCATCATCAATATCTTAGAGAGATAGTGGAAAACAGTATTCTGGTTTTTTTTAAATCTATGAAAAAAGAACATTCAAATAATTCTAAGAAATTAAGATAATATAGCTTAAGATAAAAATTTAAGATAATAAAAATTCACAGAAAGAAAAACAAAAGAGAAAGAAATAGGGAAGAAAAAAATTGAAAATTGGTCCATGATTTTTTTTAAAAAAAGGAAAACAGAGAAGTCACCTGCAAAATAATTAAAGAAAAATCTCCCAGAACTGAAAGACCAAAGCTTCTAGATTAAAAGGACCCACCAAGTCTCCAAGGAGGAAGCACAATAGATCCACAACAAAACACATCATTGTGCTATTTCAGTATACTAGGAACAGAGATTAGACCTTACAAACTTGAGAGGAGAAGGGGAAAAAAATCCCACAGATTTCATTTAACAAGCCAGAAGATTATGAAACAAAGCCTCCAAATTTCTGAAGTAAAATGTTTTGAAACCTAGAGTTTTATATTCAGCTGTCAACTAGATAGATGGTAAAATAAAGACTTTCTCAGACTTATAAGGAAGAGGTGAGAGAATTAATCAAGATAATAGGTGAACTCAGGATGGCAGATATATCACTGATGTACAGAGCAATCAGTCCAGTTTGGAGATAATCAGAACCAGAGGAGATTCCTTTGAGAAGATGAAACTGAATATATCAGGAGAGTTGGCATTGAATTAGTGACACATATATAGAAAACTAAGTAAATGAAACAAGAAGACAATTATTAACTCTCAGGAAAACAGAAAGATATAACAGAAATAAAGTAGTAATTGTGTATTGCATGATTCAGCATCCATTGTCTTAATAAATTCTGAATAATGAGCTAACCAAAATTAGAATTTAATTATAGTGGAAGAATGGAGAAGATGAATTGTGTGCTGGGGAACAGATAGGTAATACAGAACAAAGTCCTTGTATTCCATGTGTGAGGTAAATACTTAATTTCCAATTTTTTTTAAATAACAAAGAAATAGATTACTTACAAATTTAGAAATGAATGTCAAGAGAGGTAAGCATTGCAAGTGGATGCTTCTGGAGATAGGACAAGGAACTGCAATATTTTCTAATCACCCATGTAGAATTATTTCTGTATTTATAGTCTATGCATCTGTATCTTTAATAAAAATAAAAGCTAAAAGAGAAAAAATAAAAGAAAAAGAAAAAGGAATGGATGAACATGAGCTTTGAAATCAGAAGTGGGTTTAACTATCACATATGTTTGTCATTAGCTGTGTGACCATGGTTAGTCGCTCTCCAGGGCTCAATTGCCTCATCTGTAAAATAGAAATTAAAATAATCTATCACCTAAGGCTGTTGATGGGATTAAATGAGATCATATCTTTAGAACTGCAGGCACATATTAGTCACTTTGATATTTCTTACACACCCTCCACCAGTTGGATCTGATCACTACCTTCAAAGAGTTTGGAATTTGAGAAAAGAAAATGAGTTTGTTAGGCACTATGGAAATAAATCCATGCTTTTTGGTTTTAGGTTTTAAAGGAAAGTTTACAGATTCATGGTTTGATTTCTGGATTTTAGATATTGAGTGCACCCGAACAGTATATCATAACTTCAATAACTTCATCCATTTCCTGATAATTCCCTACCACTTGCTCTAGCCTCAGTTTTCTCTGGCTTCAACAGCAGCAGCCTAAAAGGAGCCCAGTCTGCACACATACCCCATTAACAAAGTGAAATTTAAGAGCCCTTTGTGGCTGTAAATAATCACGAACTACATGGAAGTAAATAGAGATTTTAAAAACCACTTGTGGCTCAGCAGTTGAGTGTCTGCCTTCAGCTCAGGGCGTGATCCTCGGGTCCTGGGATCAAGTCCAGCACTGGATTCCCCACAGGGAGCCTGCTTCTCCCTCTACCTGTGTGTCTCTGCCTGTGTGTGTGTGTGTGTGTGTGTGTGTGTGTATGTGTGTGTGTGTGTGTGATATGAATAAATAAATAATTTTTTAAAAAAAATAAACGTAAATTAAAACCATTTGTTCCTCACCAGAGATGATTTCTGATCTAATCATAAGAGGGAAATATTCAGAAAAGGGGAGGGCTTTGGGAGAAATATGGACGGTTCTACAAAGTGTTTTGGGTTAGGAACAAATATAAAAGGAATTTTCAATTCCAAGCTACCAGCAGAAAGTAATAAGTCCACTACTGCAGTAACTTACCCAGTTACGAGGTCCAGACCCTGCAAACACTCCATCTGAGTTTCCCCTTCACCATCTCCTAGACCGCTAAGTCACTGATAATCTTTGCTTGCCAAGTACAATGCTCACTGCTCTATCCTAACTTTCTGAGACATTACAGCAGCAGTTAACACAATGGACCATTCTCTCCTTGGAACACTTTCTGTCCTGCCCTCACGGTACTTTCTCCTGGTGGCCATTCTTGACCATCACCCTACTAATCCTCCTTGCTTAGACCCTGCAAGTGTCCTCATGGTTTCCTGCCGGCATTCTTGCATATCCTTCCCCCTCACTCTCCCCTCAGCAGCTAGAGTTGATCATTAAAAACATAAATCAGATAATCACCTTCCTCCTAAAATGCTCCAATAATTTCCTGCCACAGTTAAATTAAAGTCTTATGCCAGAGCCTACCCAAAGGTGCTATATAATCTGACCCTTCTCCCATTGATCACCCCCACCGCTGTCATGTTGCTGGTGTCAGGTCAGCTGTCCCATTCTAAAAGAGGCCTTCCTAATCACTTACTCTACAAGACCCCACCTCATCACTCACTCTCAGATCACCCCACTTTATTTCTTTCATGACACTTACTACAAACAGAAATTCTTGTTTATCCATTTATTTACTTGATCATTGAAAATCACCGCCCCCCCCCCTCCCCCGACCATAGTGCAATCTCCCTGAGGATGGAGGCCTGGTTAGTCTTGCTCAGCATCTGGCTCAGAGCGAGAACTAAATAAAAATTATTTTGGGGGCACCTGGGTGGCTCAGATGGTCAGCTGTCTGCCTTTGGCTCAGGTCATGATCTCAGAGTCCTAGGATTGAGCCCCGAGCCGCTTCCTGCTCAGCAGTGAGTCTGCTTCTCCCTCTCTCTCTGCCTATTTCCCCACTTGTGCTCTCTCTATCTCTCTTGTGCACAAATGATTTTTTTAATCTTTAAAATAAATAAATAAACAAATTTTATTTTAATCAAGTAACTGATAATTAGAAGAAAAGAATAGCCCAAGAAAGAATAAGACAAAAGAAAACAAAATATCCTAGAGGAAACAGACAATACAGGCAACAGAAGAGACCTTCAAAACTTTCTATCAGTATCTAAGAGAAAAGTAATAGATTATACATTTCTATAGTTTATACAGAAGGAAAAGGAAGAGGAGGAGGACAAAAACACAGGATGCTCACCCAAAATACTGGATAACACAAAATATTCTTGAATTTAAAAGATTTAATTGATAAAATAACATGTTCAATAGAAAACCTAGAGGAAAAGCATTGGTTTCTCAGATTATAAATTAAAAATTCATAGATTTAGGTGCCTGGGTGGTGCAGTTGGTTAAGCATCCAACTCTTGATTTTGACTCAGGTCATCACCTCAGATCCTGAGGTCAATCCCCACTCAAGCTCCATAATCAGCATGGAGTCTGCTTGAGATTCTCTCTTCCTCTCCCTCTGTCCCTCCCAGTCTTGCTCGCTCTGTCTCTAAAATAAATAAATCGTTTTTAAAAAGTGCAGAGATTTACGGAAAAACACAATTAAAAGGTAAAGAGACTGGGCAACCCCGGTGGCTCAGTGGTTTAGTGCTGCCTTCAGCCCAGGGCATGGGATCGAGTCCCACATCGGGCTCCCTGCATGGAGCCTGCTTCTCCCTCTGCCTGTGTCTCTGCCTCTCTCTCCCTCTCTGTGTGTGTCTCTCATGAATAAATAAATAAAATCTTTTTAAAAATGGTAGAGACTTATGAGAATCAATTCAGAAAGTTTATTATTCACCTAATAGATATTCAAGAAAAGGAGAACAGAAAACATGCAAGATAGAAAATTATTTAAAAATTTTTCAGAGCAAAAGAAAGATGCCACTCTAAAGACATCACCAAGTCATGAAAAGGATGAATTAAAACACCACACACACACACACACACACACATACACACACCATAAGCCATCATCTTGAAATGCCAAACATAAAGTTTCCAGAAAAAATGATCGAGATCGAGTCTTCTACAAGTGAACCAGAATCATATTGTTATCAGATTTCTTATCATCAACATTCAATGGCATAAGAGCATGGAGTATCATCTTTAGGTTTTGAGGAAATTTTATTATAAATATAAAATTTTGTATCTTACTGAGTTATCAATCACAAATAAAAATAAAATCTGGAAATTAATAGCTATGGAAGGACTCAGATATTTATCACACAGTTATCATCTCTGAAAGCATTACTCAAGTATACGTTATGGTAAAACAAGAAAGGAATGCAAGATAGTAACACAGTATGCACAGAACAGTAGTCTCAACCTCAAAGACAGTGAAAAGAAACCCCAGGATGATGGTTGTGCAACAGGTCTAGAAAGCTATAGGTCTAAATTAGAACCTAGGAAAATGAGAAAAATTCAGCAAGCTATAAAAAGTGTATTCATAAAGAAGATGGATTCTCTGAAACAAATGGTGTAATTTAAACGTTGGACAATTACAAGACAGACGCATAAAGTAATAATAAAAATAAGTAGTTACAATAGGCTGTCCCTCTTCCCCTCTCCTGGAAATTACTTTTCCTGCTGATTTTTGAGTTTTCTTCTCCTTCAGGAGCTCACACTTAAACTAGGATCTCAATTCCTTCTCTAGTTTTGTAATCACATACATGGTCTTTATCAAACACATATTTATGTAATCTTAATATTATAAACTTTAGATATTGGCTTTTGGTTTCTAGGATCAACCTATACACAAAGCATAAAGGACATATATGGTTACAGAACAGAATGTATGTTATAAACCACGACTTCAAAATGTAACTTTACAGATGGCAGGGGTCAGAAGGTATGAGGAGGTGGAAGGGAAATGCAAAGGAACTAATTTTCTCATCTCATGTAATGAGAATTCAGAGGAAATGCTAAAATTGATAGGTCGAGATATAAAGTTCACATTATTTAAAGATTTTGTATATTAAATATTATTAACATTATTAAAGATAATTATAGTAGTAATCAAGAGAAACTAAAAATAAAATGTGACTAACAAAAAGTAAAGAAGAATAAAGGAAAGAAAGATAAATTCATCACTGTTATGGTGGGGAGACAACAGATACTGTCTAAAAACTTATAAATCAAGAAATAGAGGGTAAATTCATATCACTTAGAATGTGGCAGTGACTCTCCGAAAGGGTAAAAGGAGATAGTTTAAAAAGTTGTCTCTAAGGAGAACAGGATGAAGTGACTAGAGAAGAAGGAAATTTTTGACTTTTCATTTATCTCTTTCACATCTTTTAAAATCTCTCTTGTACCATTACCATGAGAAGGTATTATTTTTGTGAATCAAAATACACATGCAAAAATTAATGTGCTATTAAAAATTGAGATCATAAATCCCCACATATAAGTTAAATACCTTCTTGGCTGCCGTTCCCCATCGATTGGATGATCTATGAGAACAGCCATGACATTCAATGATTCAGTGACTTGGGCCCTCTCCAAGGCTCTGAAGGAAAGGCTACAAATTTGACTTTGGAAACTTCCAACACCATCTCCTCTG
This sequence comes from Canis lupus baileyi, assembly GCF_048164855.1. Lineage (NCBI taxonomy): Eukaryota > Metazoa > Chordata > Mammalia > Carnivora > Canidae > Canis > Canis lupus. Next base: position 21,704,147 of record NC_132874.1, on the reverse strand, counting down.
AAAGTACATTGTCATGCTTCTCACTCCAACGTTATAAGGAGAGGAAGTCTCTGAGAGCATGTCTGCTCCCTCTATCTGACTTGCAGTATCAGAGACTGTTTTGGAAGCAATTCACTGGACAATGTTTTCCCTAAGGCCAGCTTTGCAGAGGTTATCTTACTTATAGGATTTATACTGCATTTTTACATAAAGTATCCCATTTAATTCTCATGATAGTACAACAACCCTTTAGGGCAAGGAGAGTGTGTATTACTACTTCCACTTGACTGATGAGGAAACTGAACCTCAGAGATATAAGTCACCAGCCCAAGAGCTCTCAACTACTAAATGGTAAAGATGAGAGCTCAAACATGTCTCTGACTCCAAGGACTGGTCTCTCCTCCAAACTGGCTGCCTTTAGCCTCTTTAAAAACCCAGTGATACAAACTCTTTAGAGAACAGAAGAAAGGGGAACACTTCTCAGACTGATTTTATGTGCTAGTGCATGCTTGATACAAAAATTCAGGGAAGGACACTATTGGAAAGGAAAATTGAAGATCAATCTCATTCATGATTGTGAATGAAAAAAAATCCTGAACAAAATATTAGCAAGCTGAATCCAGCAATTTAAAAAATGAAAAAAGTCATGACCAAATAGAGTTTATTCCAAGAGCAAAAGGTTAGATCAACACTAGAATACAGATTAAAGTAATTTATATCATTAGTAGGAGAAAAAGTCATGTTGTGATCTAAATTGATGTAACATAAGCACTTGATAAAATTCAAAGGAGCATTCATAAGACAAAAAGCAAATAATAGTAACAAAAAACCTTTATAAACTAGAAAGAGGAAGAAATGTCTTTAATATGAAAAAAGATGTCTTCAAACTAACATGAGCAAACCTTGTTCTCAATTGTGAAATACTGGGATGTCTGGGTGGCTCAGTGGTTGAGCATCTATCTGCCTTCAGCTCAGGGCATGATCCCCGCATCAGTCTCCCCACAGGGAGCCTGCTTCTCCCTCCTGCCTATGTCTCTGCCTCTCTCTGTGTGTCTCTCATGAGTAAATAAAATCTTTTTTTAAAAATTGTGAAATACTAACAGATACTCCTTAAGATTAGGAATAATAGAAGGTTACACACTGTTCCTACTTCTACTCAACTCTGTATTAGAATCCTAACCTGTGCGCTAAGGCACGAATAAGGAAAAGAATATGGATTCAAAAAAATAAGAACCAGATTGTCATCATTTGCAGATATTATGTTCTACATAGCAAATTTCAAGTATCTATAGATTATTAGCATTAGTTACAGAATTTAGTAAGTTTGCTAGGTATAAGATCAATGTGAGTAACTGCATTTCTACATCCTAGCAAAAAAAGTCAAGAAATGCAATTTTTAAAAATATTTACAATAGCAACAATGAAATAAGGTACTAGAGAATAAGTCTGACAAAAAATCTGTAAGAACTTTTGGGAGAAAGACATAAAACTTTGGCGAAAGATATTAAATAAGACCTAAATAAACAAACAAACAAAAAAGACCTAAATAAACAGAATGACCTAATTTTTCCATGGATAGGAAGATTATCTTAAAGATCTCATTTCACTCCAAACTGTTCTATAGATTCAATGAAATTCCAGTAAAAATTCTACGAAGATGTTTTATAGAATTTTATAATCTAATTCTAAAATATATAAAGAAGAAAAAAATAAAAATAAATAAAACTAAACTAAAATAAAATATATAAAGAAGAGCCAAAAGCCTAGTATACCTGAGACAGGTGAATGGGTTCCACCAGAATCAAGATGTATTATAGTTTCAATAATCAGGATTATGAGTTTAATAATACAAGGATGAAGAACAGACCAATGGAATAGAGAGAGCCCAGGAACTAATCTATATTTAAATTAAATATAAATATTATAATTAAATTACAATATTTATAATAAATATATTATAATTAAATATAAATATATCACAGGATCTATGATAAATCTTGGCATTGCAGATCAGAAGTCTTTTCCTACAAATGAAAATGGATTCCTGCCTCACACCGTCCATACAAACCAATCCCATGTGGATCAGGAACTAAACAGGAAAAGTAAAACCGAAACTTTTTAAAACAATACAAACAACTATCCTGATGATCTTGAGTAGGGAAAGATTTTTAAAACAAGCAAGACAACCTGAAATCTGGCATTGTGATGCCCCCAGATATGGTTTTCTTTTTTAAAATTCCCCTGGCTATTCGGGGTCTTTTCTGATTCCACACAAATCTTAAAATAATTTGTTCTAACTCTCTGAAGAAAGTCCATGGTATTTTGATAGGGATTGCATTAAACGTGTATATTGCCCTGGGTAACATTGACATTTTCACAATATTAATTCTGCCAATCCATGAGCATGGAATATTTTTCCATCTCTTTGTGTCTTCCTCAATTTCTTTCAGAAGTGTTCTATAGTTTTGAGGGTATAGATCCTTTACATCTTTGGTGAGGTTTATTCCTAGGTATCTTATGCTTTTGGGTGCAATTGTAAATGGGATTGACTCCTTAATTTCTCTTTCTTCAGTCTCATTGTTAGTGGGAAATATCAGAAAGGGAGACAGAACGTAAAGACTGCTAACTCTGGGAAACGAACTAGGGGTGGTAGAAGGGGAGGAGGGCGGGGGGTGGGAGTGAATGGGTGACGGGCACTGGGTATTATTCTGTATGTTAGTAAGTTGAACACCAATAAAAAAAAATTAAAAAAAAAAAAACAAGCAAGAAAAGCACAAACCTTCAAGAAAAAAATTTAACAAAATTGACAAATAATAAGGACTTCTTTTCAATACAATCACCATTTGAAAAGTGAAAAGACAAGCTTCAATTGTAGAATATGATCAACAAAGAATTATTATCCAGAATATGTGAAGAATCCTAATGAATAAGAAACAAAAAGAACAGGAAATATACAGAAGACATAAACAGACATATCTGTGAAAAGGAAACATGAATGGCCAATACATATGAATATATACATGAAGATGTGCTCAACCTCGTAATTAACCGTGGAACTGCAAATGAAGATACAATAAAATAGCTTTTCAAACACAAACACCCAACAAAGCCAGCACTGGCAAGGATGTAGAAGCACAAGTGTTCTCATGTGCCGCTGGCAGGGGCACAGGCTGACTCCATCAGAGGAGAGAGCGTTTTGACAGGACTGTGGACTAGTTTGCTCAACCATTGTTCCAACCTCCTTTGCGTGGCCATCTTACATTCCAAAGGTCAGAAAACTAAAATCTACATTTCCAGGACACCCCTATAGCTGGAATTCCAGATACAACTGAGGCTTGACGTGTCCAATGTGCTCAGTGAGACCTGAACAGAATTCTGTGGGGGAAGATGGGCCTCAGGGCACTTATTTTGCTGGCAGAAATTATAATGGTGGTTTCTCAGTTTTAAAAGGTGGTTTCAGAGCAGAGGCAGCTTGGTTTTGCAGCCAGCAGTTCCAACAGTGGCTTCCTGATTTAGCTGAAGTGGCTTCCTAATTGTACCTAAGGCAGTGCGGCTTTGCAGCCAGAACTATATTGGCAGCTCTCAATTCAAAACATAGCTTCCTGTTGATGGGATAAGCTGTAGCTTTCTTGGTGGCCCAGTTTTTTGGGGTAGCTTAGGAAATCATTCCTAAAAGCTCAGCCTAGAATCTGTTCCTTCTACCCTCCTAACAATTCTGTAAATGATCAATAACACAGTAAATCCCTTTCTGTTTTAATGAACAGATGGGATGGTTCGTGTTCTTTGTAACTGTACCCTGAACTGTACCTAGCAAAGCTGAACTTGCATATACCATACATCCCTGCAATTGCACCCCTAGGTATATATACCCTGGAGAAAGTCTTGGATAGGTAGACTACAAATATGCATGAGGAGATTTACTGATGCATTGCTTCTAATAACAAAAAAACTAGAGCAATCTGATGTCTATCAAGAGCAAAATGAATAAATTAGTTGTGGTGTAGTCATACAAGAGAATACCACACAGATATGAAGATGAGTGACCTATAGCTTCGCTTCTCGACGTGGATAAATTGCAATTTTAGCACTGCATGACTCACAAAAAATATATATCCAGTATTATTTCACTTACACAAGCTTAAAACTAAACAATGTATTATTTGGAGATACACAGGTCTGTGATAGAACTGCAAAGAAAACACAGGAAGTGGTCAATAGAGAATTCAGGATAATCGCTGCCTCTGGTGGGAAGAGGGAGCGGTGGCATTGGAAAGGGAAACAGAGGCTTCAGAGGTATTGGAAGTGTGTTGTTCTGAAGATGGGAACAATAGGAAGTTGCACAGCACCACCCATGAAGTGTTCTTGACAAACATGTTTAATTTTAATCCAATCAAGCGTTTGTTCTTTATAATTTCCAGATACAGGAAATACGGAGAACAGAGGGACAAGCTCAACAGTACTACAAGGAAACCATCAGACCAATCCACAATGGGACACTTTTAAGAGAAGTGGTCCAGTCGCTTCAGTCCATCAATATAACTTGGGAGAAGGGGGAGGAACGATGGTTCTAGAAAAGATGGTTCTAGAAAAAAAGATGGTTCTAGAAATGTTCTTGGTTGGCTCCTGCTTTGAACAGCCAGATACACAAGACATTTGGGGGACAGCTGGGGAAATTTAAATATAGAGTGGAGAATTGTTAGTTTAGTTAGATGTGATATTGGTATCGTGCATATATGGGAGAACGTTGTTTTTAGAGAGGTATGAAGTATTTAGAGGTGAAGCTTCTGGGTGGATGTAACTTAACTTTTAAATAGTTTTGAGAAATATTACATATGTGCATGTACATATAAAATGTTTGCATATAAAGCAAATATGGACAAATACCAAAAATTGTTAAATCTAAGGATAGATTACACGTGTATTTGCTGGACACTTCTTTCTGCTTTTCTGTATTATTTGAAATGTTTTATAATAAAAAATACTTAAAAGGAGGGATAAGAGTGCAAAAAAATAATGAAAAATGCTAAAGTAATATGTTCAACAATTATTCAGTTAAATAAATATTTGACACATACATATACACAACATTTTTAATATGAGGATAAAATTTGTCCTGGAAAGGAGGCTCTCGGCATAGATATATGTAGTAAGTACAGAAAGAATGAAAAAAAGGCCAAGTTATCAATAGTCAGAAAATGAAATCAGCTCCTAAACAGACCTATTTTCACATTCCTTTCACAGAAACACCTCACTCCGAATCCATTGTTTCAAGTCTTTCTGGGTGGTTTGGGATCAGCCAACCAGATTCTGAGCCTCCTGGCAACTCTCCTTCACTTGCCGGTAAGTACACATCAAAAGGGATGATACTTTGAAAGTACCTGCTGAAAGGTTCAGAAGTAAGTTCCCCACAGAAGTTTCGCAATGAAGGGTTCTGAACCCTGATTATATGTAAGGTTGAAAGGTTGAAAGATCTCTGCTCCAAGTTAAATTTTTTTCCCCAAAAAAGGAGTTGAATCGCCCCTTTGAAGGACCTCAACTCTCAGAATCATCCACAATAATCAGTATTTCTGGGTTTCACCAATCTTTGTTAAGTAATTGGATTCCTTCAAAACTAACATTTTCTTTCTAAGGCAGGCGGAAGATGGACAGGAGGCTTTCGGATGGAATTCTCTCTGTGAAGTCCTTGAAGGGAAAAGGGGACCTCTCACTTCCCATCAGTGCTCAGGCCAGCAAAAACAATTCCCCCCTGGACACATAGCCCTACAAAAATTGCAGGATAATCCTGAATTCCAAAGTCCCTGGCCTCTGCTTACCCTGTATCCTTCTCAGTAGCTGCAGCTGACAGTATCGGCCTCATCCACCACCCACTCCCTCCTTCCCGAAGCTCTTCCTTCCATGAGACTGCACTTGAACAGATGCAAGTCTCTATCCTCTCTCTCTGGCCACATCTTCCACCTCCTTTACTCACCCTGTCCCCTTCCTCCCAAGGCCTACTAAAGGCATTTCACAGACTCACTCTCCTCCTTCTTAAAAGGCTTACCCCTGGGATCCCTGGGTGGCGCAGCGGTTTGGCACCTGCCTTTGGCCCAGGGCGCGATCCTGGAGACCCGGGATCGAATCCCACGTCGGGCTCCCGGTGCATGGAGCCTGCTCCTCCCTCTGCCCGTGTCTCTGCCTCTCTCTCTCTCTGTGTGTGACTATCATAAATAAAAAAATAAATAAAAAAAAGGCTTACCCCTTTTGTGGCATACATACACAGGGGAATATAACTCAGCCATTAAAAAATAATGAAATCTTGACATTTGCAATAAACGTAAATGGATCTAGAGAGTATAATGCTAGGTGAATGAAATAAGTCTGAGAAAAACAAATACCATATGATTTCAATCATATGTTGAACTTAAGAAACAAAACAAACAAGCAAAGGAAAAGAAAGAGAGAGAGAAACCAAGAAACAGACTTTTAGCTATAGAGGGCAAACTGATGGGGGAGGTGGGAGGATGGGTGAGAGAGGGGATGGGGATTAAAGAGGACACGTAGGATGAGCACTGAGTAATATATAGAGCTGTTGTGTCATTAGAGTGTACACCCGGAATTAATATAACACCATATGTTAATTATACTTCAGTTTTTAAAAGAAAGAAAAAAGAAAAAGAAAATTGTATTTACTAGTTTACTAACTAACTAGTGGTGTCCACGACTTCTTCAGGCCACAGCCAGGTGGTGATGAAGTGGTCATCGGTCTACAGCAAAGCGCAAAAGAGACAACAATATTGTATCAAGTAAAAGACTTTCTTTAAAAATGGTATTCTTTCTTGCTTTTTTTTGTTTCAAGATGCCCTTTCTTTTCTTTTATGATGTAATAGTTATAATAAATGGTAGGGTTGTTGTTGTTTTTTTATTTCATCGCTCAGGAAAATGTAAATATGGCAGGACTCCTACAATCTCCCCTCCATTTTTATCAGGTTGTAAGTTAATTTTTATATGGATAATAATTCGCATTGTTAAACAATTAAAAAATCAAGAAGGGAAAAGCAAATGGTCTCCCTGGCACCCCACCTACCTGTTACCGATTTCTTAGTATTTTTGTGGCTCCTTTATGCAGAGAGATAAATATTTTTTACCCCTCTCTCAACCTCTTTAGGCAAAAGATAATATTTTATGAGTCTTGCATTGCTCTTTTCACATGAACATATTATCCTGGATTTTATTTTTTTTTATATTGGCACATAGAAGCATTTTTTTCCTAAGAAGTATGTTCTTTCTTAGCAGGACCATAGAATTCAAAGTCGGAATAAAGTATTATTTGTGTGATCAGTCTTCTAAAAAAAATTAAAATCTCACCTGCCTTCACAGCCCTACCTATATCTCCCCTGTAAAGATGACTCTCAAACTCACCTCAGTCTAGCCCTAGCCTCGTTCTTGAGTCGTGGACCCAAATTTTCAACTACCTGCTGGAAATCTGCCCCTAGATGGTTCACAGGTGTTTTAAATTCCATCTGCTCAAAATTGAAAGATGATCCCCTGCAAACCTGTTCTTCTTCTGCTCTTCTAACTCTTCTGTTTCTTCATGAGAAAAAATATATTGCGAATTATCATATCCACATAGAGCACTATCATAGTATTATCACTGAATATCCCCACAGACTCAGCTTAGAATCTCCATCCTACTTCACTGCTCCTAGTACTCGGTTTATTGGTTCTTAACTCAGGGGGCTATTTATAAACACAAATTCCAGGGCCCCACCCCCACATTTGGAAACCACTGATCTCAATATAACATTTTCTAAATCAAATCAGACCCGAGGAGTGCTGGTAGCACATTGGACAGTCCCTATAAAATTGCTTCTATGGGGCTGTGTTTGTTGTGATGGTCTTAACTTCTTGAAGGACGCTGTAACAAGCAGTATGTCAAAACTCCTCTTGCACTCACTACAGAGGTGTGGTAAAGATGCTCATGTTACATCACAGAGGGGGCCTTTTATGAGGCAGAGCCCCTGCCTGATGAGGAAACAACCAGAGAGGCCGACTAGAGGCTCAGTGGAGGGAAACATATGTTGGATTCAGTGACCCAGTTGTTCCTTGAGGTGAACACCTATTTCTACCTAAGAGCATTCCTGGAAGGCTATGGACTTCAAACAACATTCTGAGCAGACTCATCTCAGGGGACAAAGCAGGTAGGGAAGGAAAGGAGGCAATGGGAGGAGGGAGAGGAAATCAATCCCCATCCCTACTTCAACCAAAAGCTCCACTCACATGCTGTACATATGGAGCTGCCATGTTTTTGAACAAAGGATTCCATTTGAACAAAGGGTTCAGTAACTTTAAAAGAGTTGTAAAACTACTACTGTAGGGAAGCAGAGAGTGGCAAAGCGGATCGGAGACAGACTGCAGAAAGCCGTGAATTCTAAACCAAGGCATTGAGATTTTCACTTCAGGCCAATGAGGAATCCCTGCAGAGTTCTGTGGCAGGAAGGGAATGGTGAAAGCAATGTTTAAAAGAGACTCACTGGGTTACAGTGTTCAGGATGGAGACCAGAACTGGGAGATAAAATGTAGGCACCAAATGCCAGGTATTTTATAAGGGCCCAAACTGGAATTCTAAAAAAGAGAGAGAGAAATGAAAGAAACATTTCAAAAGGAGAAAATTCTGGACTTTATGACAATTCGTCATAGGTTTGGAGATAAAGGTAGAAGTCCATAATTATGTCCAGATTTTAGATCAAAAGACTGGAAAAATGATTATGGGTGGTTAACAATAAGCCATGTCTTAGGTCCCTTGGGCCACTATAACAGAATACCATAGGCTGGGCAGCTTACACAACAGACGTCTATGTCTCACAATCCTGGAGGCTGGCAAGTCTAAGATCAGGGTCCTGGCAGATTCGGTGTCTGGAAAGAGCTCACTTCCCGGATCACAGCTTCTGCTCACTGTGTCCTCCCATGGTGGAAGGTGCAAGGAAGCTCCCTGGAGGCTCTTCTATAAAGGCACTAATCCCTTTCATGAGGCTCCACCATTATGACCTAATCACCTCCCAAAAGTCTCACCTCCTAACACCATTTAGGGGTTAGGTTTCAAAATATGAATTTTGGAGAAACAAATATTCCATCCACAGCAAGCCAGATAGAGATTTGCAGAGAAAAGATGAGGCGGCCTGTTTTAGGTCTATAGAGTTGAACGGCAACAGGACACAAGGGTCACCACTTAGAGACAGTTAATCTTCCCTTCCATTGATTCATATCATCATTTCTAGTTCATCGCCAAGGACTATCAAATCTGCTTCCTAAATCTTTGGTTTACTTCTATCTCTAGTACATCACATAGCCCAAGCTATCGTCATAGCTCACCTGAACTACTCCCAAAAGTACTCAGGCCTTTCTCTAATCTTGTCTTTACACAGCAGCCACACAATCTTTTCAACATGAAAATCTGATTTATTTTACCTCCCTGCTTTAAAAAGTTTTCAGTGCCATCTTATTGATCTTAGGGCAAAGACAAAATTATGCCAGCTAGATGCTTTATTCCATTCCTTAACTACCTCTCCAATCTCCTTCTACACAGTGGCTCGTTATATTTTGAGTATTTCCATGCTCATAAGGCTGAACACTCTCCAGCTGCCTTGCAATCCCCAACCCCTAACCCTGCCAGGGTTAGCTTCCATTCTTCCTCCCAATATGACATCAATAATCTTTTTCTTAGGACCCTCTCTGACCACCTTGCCTAATTTAGTTCCCCCTATAATGGGACCATGTACCTGAAGTCAAGACAAAACAGGGATATGTGGGCCTATTGAGAACAAAACAAGATACAAGGGATATTTCGTTCCTTCTTTCAAGGTCTGGTGACAGTTACCTTCTTGTGATAACATGATAGGTAGCCGGCATAAGTCCTCTGGTGACATGTATTTGCCTCAAGAAACTGTCCAGGAAACATGAGCAGGGACTGTGTAGCTCATTCTGGTGACCATTGTTACAGCTACCTAATCATGCTAGATGAATGATATCATGGTTTCATGTTTATTCTACTCTGCCTGGCAGTTCCTAGTGTTATAAAAGAAGAAGAAGGAGGAGGAGGAGGAGGAGGAGGAGGAGGAGGAGGAGGAGAATAATCAGCACCTGATCTAGGAATTTGTATCAAGAATGGGATCTAGACTAGGAAGTGGTTATGGGTCCCAGGCTCAAAGATCCTAAAAGAAAGGTGAAAGCCACTATTTATCCTACCAGCCTCTGCCCCAGTGAAATATCTGTGGCTGAGAGCTCTGTACCCCAGTCAACTGGAAACCCCTAACCTTTCCTAAACTTCTGCTACCAGTATCACCACCTGAGTCAACTAGAGGATGAGGCAGAAGAAAGAGGCCACAGAAAGCCTTCCAAGAATTGTTCCTTAAATGATGAGTCAGGGAAGTGAAGATGCATTTATCTCTGTATGAAATACAGGGGCTCACTCAAAGTAGGCCTGAACCAATGTTTGCTTGTTGATAAATAAATAAATATTAACTAAAACCAAGCTCATCACTGTCCCCTCCAGATCTAATCTTCCATCTGCTCTCCACACTCTCCCTTTCCACATTTTCCCAGGCTTCCAGGCCCAGTGAGTGCCACTATAGACTCACCCTATAGCCCTAATGTAGAGCTCTAATCATGCCATTTCCCCCATCAAAAGCCTGCCATGGCCCCTGCTGCCTATACCAATGATTTGAAACTTTAACTGTACATCAGAACCAACTAAGGTATTTTTCAAATATGCAGGGACTATGGTCTCACCCCTGAAGATTCTGATGAGTAAAATAGAGTGAACTAATACCTCTTACATCCTTATTATATGTCAAGCACTGTACATACACTATTTTATCCTTTTCACATTTCCCTGGAGATATAGTCCTGTCATGATTGAAGATGAGAAAATGAGACCCTGAGACTCAAGTAGTTTGTCTAAAGTCACATACTTGTCAATATAATTCAATGCCAAGTCTATTGGATTTTTTATTGCACCATATGAGCTCTGCCCATTTGAATTCCTTACCTGGTCACTTGAGACCTTAAAAAAACCTGACTTCTAAAATGTGTGAATTTTATTGTATACAAATGATACCTTAATTGAAAAGTTTTTTGTTTTTTTTTTTTTTTTGGTTTGTTTGTTTTGTTTTGAAAAGTTAATATTATGCTCGCAACATTTGTTATTTTGCTTTTTTGACAGTAGTCATCCTAATGGGTGTAAAGTGATAACTCACTTGTTTCCAAACTTTCTTATTCATTAGTGTATTTATTGAAAGCTATAAGTTTGCCTCTAAGTACTACTTTAGCTGTGTTACACAAATTCTATCATTAGTGTTTTATTTAGTTCTAAATATTTACTTTTTTAAACCAAATGTCACTTGATAATATGTCACCTAGTTTCTAAATATGTAGGATTTTATTTTAGCTATCTTTTAAAAAATAAGAATCCCATAATCTCATTGTCCAAATGGGATTGATTCTTTGGAACTTATGGCCTGATACATGTCTCCTGTTGTAAATGTGCCATGTATATTTAAAAAGAATATGTTTTCTTTTTTTATGTATGTGTACTATTTAATTGTATTTTCAGTTCATTCATATCATAGTGTTCTTTTTTGTTTCATAGTGTTCTTATTTCTATTTGACTCATGGTTCTTAGAGATGCATATTATAACATTTCCAACTACAGTTGTTAATTCATGTATATTTTTCTGTTTATTTGATAAAGTTCATAAGATTGTACTATTAGGTGCATGTATGTCACACTGATTATATCTACCATTCTTTAATTAAACATTTAAAGCTATAAAATAATATAAAGCAAAAAGCTTATACACTTTTGTGTACATTTAAAGAAATACTTATAAAATGAATACTCATTTAACCATGACTAAGTTCGAGAAATAAAACATTGTCAAAAAAATAAAAATAAAAAAATAAAATAAATAAACATTGCCAACATTTAAAAATCAAGAGGGAACACACAAAAAAATCTAGCCTTTTCTGGCAGTAATCTATCTTTCTCACCAAGCCTTCCACATACCACCTGCTTTTTTAGGGATCAGGCTGTTCATCATGCATTAATTCTGTCCTTCATTACACCCAGCTGCCTCCACACTTTTCCCTTCACTCTAACTCACCCTGGGGGGGCCCTTCCCCCAAGCTCACCTGCTGATGCTTCTAGCTGTCACTAAACGGGACCTCTGTGGAGAACTTTCTTCACCTTGTCTCTTAGAGGAACCTTCCACCGCTCTCCTCTCTGTGTATCTCTACACCAGTTTCCATATTCTCCTCGTGTTATAGTTATTTTCTTTGTCATCTACTAAACATTGGCTCCTTAAAGACAGGACCAGGGTCTTGCCATCTGAATTTCTTATAGCTTCTGATCTAGAGGCATATGGTAAGTACTCAACAAATATTTCAAAGAAATAAATGGAATCTCTCTTTCATTCCCTATGTCTCATTAGCAAGGCACCTGGCACTTTTACCCTTATAATGTCTCTTTATCTTAATTCTCCATTTCAATTGCAACTGTTTTATTTCAGGGCCTTATCCTCCTCACATCCAAATAGCTGCAGAAAGAGAGAGAAAAGAGGGAGGGTGGGAGGGAGGGAAACGGGGAGGGAGGGAGAAAAACGAAAAGAAGGGACTATGCTCAGACTTTCTCCCCAGACCAAATGAATCAGAATCTCTAGAGAAGGGGCCAAGGTATCCATAATTTCTCAGTGCGCCACCAGGGTTAAGAACCACTGCCTGTTTGGTCCCTCTTAATTTAATCAAGTTTACTCCTAAATCTTGATACCAGAAACAAATCTTTTAAAAACACAACTCTCATGCACTACTTACTCCCAAATCTCCCCAGCCAAAGACTTCTAGATGACTTATGTAATAGATACACAAACAGGAAGGAAGGAAGAAAGGAAAAAAAATCCAATGGCTTTCAAGGCTTACATAATGGGCCCCATCTACAAACTTTATTCAGCCACTTCCTCCATCAGGCAACTCTCCCAATTCCACAGATGCACCCTGTTCCGGTCTTTGTTCTTTGCTCTTCTCACCTGGAAATTTCCTTTTTCCTCTTCCCTCCTAACATTCTAACCACCCTTCATGGCCCTTCCTGTATTTTATCTCCTCCAAGAAGCTTTCCCAGTCCTCTGCTCTTGCCCCATTCTAAATTCCTGTAGTGGAAAAAAAGCCTTGGGATTCAGCACAAAATCCCACACAACAAATTTATCACCACCACTAGTCCATGTCCTGGTCTCCCGACAAGATCACCAACTCCCCAGGGCCAAGAACCACAGCTGAAGATTCTCTCCCCTCCTCCCTCCACCTAGCCCCTCACCAGTGTGGAGAAGAGATAGTGTGCTAACTGAATGCTTTCTCCAGAAGGGCTGCTTTAATCCAACCCTGTTACAGATAAGGATATGACGAAAGTGATTTATTGGAGGTCCCACACCTAGTGAATGGGAGAGTCAAGATAAAAATTACTTAAGTCTACTGAGACCTGTAGCTCTTGTTGTCTGGTTGCTTAATCATGACTTTCCTTCTTCCGTCTTCATGGGTTCCCTCCTTGCTGGGTCCTTGCCACACTGGAATCTCCTCAGATTTCTCCTTGAGGAGAGCAGAAAGCCCTCTTGTCACTTCTCCGACTTTGCCTTATGAGCTGTCTTTCCCAGGGGTGGGTCATTCACTGGGCGGATTTGGTAACAGAGCCCAGAGACCAGCCCAGAACCACAGTGCTCAGGGTAATTGAAGCTATTTTCTGAAAATCTTCCTTGATGATCATTTTTTTGTGTGTATGTGGGTTTGTCTTCTGGGTGGACGGAGAAAGTACATATCTGAGCTGGCCCAGTGAGAGGCTTCACCAGAGGCTACAGGAGGACAGGGCATCACTGCAGTAGAAAATTTCAAAACAACATTTTAGTAGAAATAGACCCTGCTGCCATCAAGCTGAAGGATTTCAGGCCGGGAGCATGTGGCAGCAAGAGAACCAGAATTCTGCACTTGAGCAATAATAGCTCTGTTATCCCAAGTCATTGGCAGACATTGAAGTAATTTTCATTCCTGGGGGGGTGGCAGAGATGCCAGAAATTCCTCTGAATTTCTTCCTGGTCAAAGCTGTTGGCAGGGTCTCGGATGAAGGTAGAAATAGTGTAATAAGGGGAGTGAAGAAGACAGGAAGGGTTGGGTCTACACAAGTGGCTGCTCTCCCCATTCTCAGCAGTTGATGGTTTTGATTAGAGATGCAGGACACCTGTTGGGGAGTAAAGCCACCTTCCCAGGCACAGCTGAAGGAGCACTCAGGAACAGGGCAGCTGCTTGAAGGTGGGCTCTCTTGTGCCCTGTGTTCTATCACACTGGGATCTTCCAAGCTAGGGCAGAAAGACACTTGATTTATTGAAATCCTGGGACAACTCTGCTAGTCTCAGAGAGAAAAAGAGAAGATTTAGAATGATAGGGCCAGAGGATTATAGAAATGGAAATGACTCCTGTTTATGAGAACTTGGATGAGAGAACAGTCAACAAACAAAGCATTTACAAAGCATTAAACAGAGCATTTAAGTGAGTATTTACTACAGCTATGCAAGCCCTGAGGACTAGGCGTGAGGGGTTCTTTCTAGTCTTAGCTCCACCACTCAGGAAGTATGCGACTGTGGGCAACTCTGTTAGCATGGAAGTGCTTCATCACTCCTGCATTTATCATGTGCAGACGTAGAGCAAAATGGCCCTGGAGACAGGACTGATGACTCTAACTTCAAACCCTCATTCTATAGTCAAGAGGTGAGGGCTCAGATCACACAGCCAGTTAGGGACAGAGCAGGGCTAGAACTGCCTCCTTGAATCTTTCTCTGCCTACTAGACACCTCCATTCCTTACATACATGATCCCCAGCTGTGCTTTTAATAAGAGCAGTGAGAGTAGGAGCCTTGAACAATAAGGCTGGAGAAAAGCCAGCCCCCGAAGAAGGTGGCCTGCAAGCATCACTTCCAGATGCCAAGGAAGGACCCCTCTGCCCCCTTCAGGGGGCTCCCCCACAGAATTGAGGAAGAGCCAGATTCTACCAAGTGGGTGATTAAAGACAATTTGGTCATCTGTATTACTTGGGCTTCTAGCCATTGAGTATTTGCATATTATCTTTTTTAAAAAAGATGTTATTTATTTATCTGAGGGAGAGAGAGAGAGAGATAGCAAGCACATGAGCAGAGGGGAGGGGTAGAGGGAAAGAAAGAGAAAAGCAGACTCCGTGCTGAGCAGAGAGCCCGCTGCGGGGCTCCATCCCAGGACCCTGAGATCATGACCTAAGCTGAAGGCAGACACTTAGCCAACTGAGCCACTCAGGTGCCCTGATATTTGCATATTATTTAATTAAAAAATAATTGAGTACAGATTCTTACAAGTTCTTCCATTAGATTAATTTCTTTTGGCTTAAGTGGTATTTGATTAGTAAAACACAAATATCCCAGTGGTGGACAATGCATACATAACTCCTTATGGATAACAACAAGAGCTCACATTTATTGAGAGCATACCACGGGCCACGCAGTCGTGTATACTATTGCATTTTTACACTTTGGACAATCGATGTGCAGCTGTCAGTAGCATCTTACAGGCGTGGACTCTGAAAGCTGCAGTAAGGTTAGGTCTTTTGTCTGGTCACACGGGCAAGGTATGGAGCCAATATGCACACTCAGGTCAGGTCGACTACACGGTCCATATCCCTAACTCCTACCCACATTGCCTCTCCATAGGTATTTACACTTGGCATCCGTACATCTCTAATGCCTATTCTAAAAATCAGATTTCAAACGGTGGAAGGGGATAAAAGTAAGAACATCACAGTGCCTGGGTTCAAGTCCCAACTTCACCACTAACAGCATGACTTCAAGGAAGTTCACTTTTTTTTTTTTTTGAAGTTCACTTTTATAAGCTACAATTCCTCATCTGTCAAATAAGAATTAAAGAATCTTGCTCACAGAGCCGTTATGAAGATTAAATTAGAGAATACATCTGCAATGCTCAATGCCATGCCTGGTATATACTAAGATCTCAATAAATATATTATCATTATGGTTCAAGAGGTCAAAGGCCCCTTTATAGCTTTGCTGCTGGTCAACCCGGGCGGTGAGGGGGTGGGGGTCATGCTCCCTAGCCATTAGCTTCTGCAGCTGAAAGCTAAACATTCCCTGACTTAAAGCATAAAGGCAGCTTCCAAGAAAAGCACAATTTGATCTCAAATTAAACTATGATGTAAAAGAGAGCTGCCATTCATATGGAGCCCAGTCAGGACAGCTGGACAAGCTGGGGATGCTATCAGCCCAAGAGGGTCATGTCACACATTCCCCAGCCAGGAGTGTGGGGCGGCGCTGGCCATCCCTGAATGCCTTAAGCCTTCTTACTGGTTTAGGGAAACCTCATTTCTCCCAATTCCCTGTGTCGGCAGCAGTGACGATGTACCAACCTAGTTAGGGTTCTGCTCAGCTCTATACAACATGAATTAAAAGACTTTTCAAGATGAGTGTCTTAAAAGCCAAGGGGAATGGCCTCAGGTTTTTCTATTTATCCAAAACCAATTCCAAAAGGTATGGGCTTTCCAACTCCAGCTCTGACTACATGTTTCCATACATCCTCTTACACAAGCCTGTCAATCCACCCCCTGCTCTGAAAACACAACCTTCCTGCCAGGGCCTCTGTGCCTTTGCTCCTGCTCTCCCTGCCTCCAAATGAATCACTTTCCACCCTCCACGTGAACCCCACATTACTTCGTTTTCACATCTTTTGTATGAGATGTTCAGCTGCGTCTTTGTCATCCTACTACACTGGAGGACAGGGGCCACCTCCTTGTCATCGTTACGTCCACTAGTCTCTTAGTGGTAAAAAGAAGCACCAAGTTGGTCCTCAAGGTAGGAGGCCAACAAATGTTCGTAACCGCAAATAGTAGCCTTCTGACCCTCACAATGAACATCAGGCCCCTTGGCTCACAAACTCTTCACTATATTGCAATTATACGTGGCAGGTAAGCAAGATGTTAACATCCGCTGTGGTGCAGAGCAGGACTGACGATTTTGAAAACTGTTTTTTATCCTTTATCATTTTAAATGCATTGCTACTTGGAAGCGGTGCTGAATGGTATTTATTGCTTCTACCGCACAAGCACAAAATGCTGGCTCACTCTCAAATTCAACGTGGACCTTGGGAAAGTAGTTAAATGCTGTGAGACTTCGTTTTCCAATGACGTTAGTAAATTCCTCTTGGGGGGATTGTAATTGCAGGTGGTGATCAGAGAACGCAGAGACCCCAGAAGAATTTTATGGCATTCCAGGCAGGACACAGACCGGCCTGGGGGAAAGCAGGAATAAGAACTGGCAATCCAGAGAGTAGTACTACGAGGCAGAGATCTCTGAAGTGAAACAATGGTAAGAAAGACCTTCCAGCACCCAGACTGGTTCTGACGCAGTAGGGAAGAATTCTTAGAGGGACCCCTTTTATTGAAAAGTACTCATTTTACTGGTACCTATGCAGACATGGTTCAACAGAAGCATTCTGGTTATTCCATAGCCGTCATTCTGGAACTGTTCTGATGACTCCTCCTCTCCTGCATTCTCCTTGTATTCTCCAAATCTTCTCCCATCTGGCTTCTCTAAATTAATTTTTTTTTGAGCTACAGCTTCCACTTTATTGCAATGGTTACTTTCATGTCTCTTATTGCTTTCTTTAATAACTTTTAATGACCCAAGAAATAGTTGGCTGGGTACCATTTTCCACTTCCTCAAATGATAGCACATCCTACACCCTGTGTTTACAAGTATCAGAGAAGGGCAGCACTAATTCTCTCTGCCTTATCTCTACTAAGGCATGCCTGGATTTTCAACAGGGCAAAAGAGAGTGAGAAAGTGGTTTTCTACATTGCTAAGAAATAACAAGCAAGCCCAGATGTCATGAGAGCTAGCAACCTGCAGAAGTCATCTGTCCATTCTCTCAGTGATTTCCTGTATGTGGTTTTGGTGCCTCCCATCAGAAGAGCACAGAATTTGGTGCTTTGGGGGGAAATAGCCAAGAGTAAGGCAAAAACACTGCCTTAAGGAGCTTTCATTCTGCAAGAAGAATAAGACAGATGTCCAAATCAATATGATACAGGTCGCAGGACACAAGTGTCCCAGGAGACAGGTGTCCCAGTAGAGGTTACAAAGAACTATGGAAGGTCAAACGGGGGACAGATTGCATCCCATCAGAGACCTGGTGGAGATCCCAGTCAGTTTTAGGAATGTTAAGTTTGAAATCGGTGGGAAATTCAGAGGCAAGTAATAGCGGGTGGCAGGAACATGGGTCAGAAATTAGGAAGAAAAAAAAAAAAAAGAAAAGAAATTAGGAAGAGAAGGGCAGATGAGAAGTAGAGTCCAAACTTATGTTTGAAAGTGTTTTTTCTCAGTTCCCTGACTCAGGTTGGACTACTGAGGTGCTTTTACTGCTACAGCTTCCAGACCCCATGTATAGATGGGGCTTTTCATTTCCTAGCAAAGAGACTTCCTGCTGCAGCTGACGCACCCAGGACCTAGAGTCAAAAGGACTTCTGCTTAGGCAAAGTTGTACTTCAGTTTTTAAAACTGAAAGTTTTTTGTTTTTGTTGTTTTTCAGATTTTTACGGTAATACCTGCACAAAGTTTCAAACAAGTTAAAAAAAAAAAAGTCATTCATATTCCTATTACCCAGAAATAATATATAGTAACAAGCTTTGCAACATAAATAATGCAAGTTAATATCTACATATTAATTCCATTTTTTACTTTAATATTTTTTAAAAACAACAATTGGGTTATGTTAGACATAACCTTTGGAATTATTTTCTCTTTAACTCTGTGAATAATATGCCATGGCCTTCCTTGACATACACATCTACATCATCATTTTGGGTTCAGGGCAGAGAATTCCAACCCCTATTGATAGGTATTTAGGTTACTTTCACTTTTAAACTGCTCTTAAATGATACTGTGATAAACATCGTTGTGTGTACACTTCTGCACAAGTATTTTGGCTTTTTTTCCTTAATATAAATTTTTTAAAGTGGAATTCCAGGGCCAAAAGATATGTTTCACTGGATTAATACACATTGTCCTTGGACAAAATTTAACATCAAATAGTTTAAACTTTGCCTCATCTTCCTCTCCTTGAAGAACTCCTCACACATCAGGTGGTACTCCCTCCTCAACCGTACACCAATCTTGATCTCCATTCTTACAAGACCTGGGCTATTACCTAACTGCTTTAATCAATAAGATATTTGCTTTTTATGGCTATTAATGACCCATTTTCCTGAACATAAAAATGGTGTTTGGAGCCAAAGGAATAAAGCTATAATGAAGAAAACAAGGACCAGAGAACTCTTATGGTCTGAACCCCTGACTGATAAACCTCAAAGCACACCATTATTAGCCAGGATGAGGCATTTTAAGATCAGATAATTGGTCCATTTGCAATGTGAGATTTTCTTGATCTTTCATCAGCACAATTTCTGCACTGACATGATCACCAACATTTCCATTTTTAAGATCTTTTGTCATTTCTCCAACATACCTTCTATTGCCTTTATGGAGAAAGAAAATTGCCACCAAAGAAAATTTGGTTTTGGATCCCACCTTCCCCTCTCTGTTCAATAGAGGCACAGGTCCCTTGGCCTTTGTGTTCATTTCTGCAGCCCATCTCAATGGTAATAACAACTCAGGATTATGACCAATAATTACTAAGTCCAGTAACAAATTCCACTGCATTATCAGCCACAAGCATCACATCCTAATCTTGCAAAGCACATCTGTGGGCAAGCCAGCGAGGCCATGGAAAATTTACTGTGGGACTCTAGGATCTCATTTCATGTTCTCACATTTCTCTGAAAAAAAAAAAAAAATGTTACTTATAAACACTTAGTTAAACTCTTACAAATTTCACATTACAAAAGAAAAAGGGAATCCAATCTTGAAAATTCAGCCTAAAAATACCTATATATTTTTTTAAATGTAATGTTTTAAAACCTAACCAAAATGAGTGACTACTAATTTTTTTCTCTCCATTAGTTTGATGTTTCAGTTAGTACCTTCCTATTGTGAAATTTGATTTTCTATTATCTTCTTACACATAGTAGGCATTCAATAAATGTTTATACAACAAACTGAAGCTAAGACACTTAGATCAATATCTTTCACACATTCCTTATAGTAGTTTATGGTTGGAAAACCACATTGACAACAGCCATTTCAGTGCAGAGATAATACCAAAGGGAGCTCTCTTGAGATACCGGAGGTAAATTATTAAATTCTCATTTAGCCAGCCAATATTACCAATTTGTTTTAAATAACTTGTCCAACTTTTAGAAGGGAACAATGATTTGGAGAACAAGTAGATCAAGAAAATTGAGAGTAAATGGCAGGGGTAAAGGGATACATATTTGCAATTCTGGCTTCCCGTGGTGAATATTCAAAAGCTCTCCTACCAGAAAATAATATCTTGAATTGAAAAGCATTTAGATTGTGGTGGATTTCTAACCCTATTAAATTTCCTCCTCCCAGGTAGTCTATTTACTAAAGCAGTGTGATGGCTGTTAATATTGTCATTTGATAAACATGTTTCTGTTGGGGAAAAAAATAAAATAAAATAATCCAACTATATTCAACATGTAAATAAAGATTTCTTCTTAAAATGTTAGCTTTGTTTGAGGTAGTTGCTTTTCTTAGGAATTCTCTTCCTTAATTCTCATAGGAATTAAAATTACCAACAAATGAAATTAGTTACACAAAGCAATAAAATACGTTTTTCACAATATGCAAATATCTTCCCATGTTCTCAAGATAACAGCACACTGGAAGGACTGGGATACAGAAAACTGTCACTTAAAATGCCCCAAAGTGTTGTTTTTTTTTTTTTTTTAATCAGAAAACCATATTCAAGCAGCCCCATTTTTCATTGCAATGTACTTGGTCACTCTATTCACTCAAAACTTCTTGGTAAGCATTTATGCATCACTCCCGATGCCTCACTAGCTCCTTGGGTGACTTCCTCTGGAGAGTAAACAGAGTTGAACAGACAAAATAATGCATCCTGTGTTCACATTACACCAATGTGCCTTCAGAGAAGCATTTCAGACACACATTTTCTCATTAGTAGGAAAGACTCTATTGAGCAAAATAACTTTAGCTTAAATATGATCCTAGAAATCTTTTCAAAGATAGGATAATCTTTTTCTAAACCAATGGGAAACCTTAAAAGAGTATAGGCTACAGGTGACCAACTCATCTGGTTTGCCTAAAACTGTCCCAATTTGAAAACAAAAAGTCCCACATCATGGGAGCTCCCCTCAGACCCAAGGAAACCAGCACAACTGGTCACCCTAATATAAACGATCTTTGAGTGCAGATATTAGAACTGTCAGACCACTCTTTTTCATTAAATTTAAAAAGGCTTTATTGAGTGTCCTGCCATGCGTAAAGCTCAACAGGTGTCTGGCAGGGTTCAGGCAAGAACAAGATGGCACAGCCCAACAGGGTAATTTGAGGAGAGTTTCACGAAGATGTCACGTACAGAGGTATGGGCAGAGTTAGGGAACTCAATAAGATGTCAGGCAGGATCCTGGGCTAGCAGCAGCGGGGGAGGGGAGGGAATAATTATCAGAATCCAAGGCAACTGTTCAATGAGGGCAGTCCTCCTGAATGGTGACACAGCTCAGGAGGAAGAGAACCTAGATCTCTCTCTCTCATCCCACTCTCCAGATTTGCATCGATGCCTCTCCTTGTCTGAATCCAACTAGAAGGCAGAGGAAGGAAGTCTGTTGATGGAATTCTCATATGTCAACATCCCAGGCCATGGAGCAGCACAGAGACTGGGTCTGCAGAGGCCCAAAGAGACTTAAGCCTGGTCTCTGCTTTTAGCAATTTATTTTTTTTTAATATTTTATTTATTTATTCATGAGAGACACACAGAGAGGCAGAGACACAGGCAGAGGGAGAAGCAGGCTCCATGCAGAAAGCCCGATGTGTGACTCGATCCCGAGACTCCAGGATCACGCCCTGGGCCAAAGGCAGGTGCTAAACCACTGAGCCACCCAGGGATCCCTAGCTATTTAAAATATGGGAGAAATCTTAAAGCATTGTTTTTTGCTGAATTTTATTATAAATAGGCTTCACACCTAGTGTGGGGCTTGAACTCATGACCCTGAGATTAAGAATCTCATGTTCTACCAACTGAGCCAGCCAGGTACCCCTTAAAGCATTATTTTATCTTATTTTATTTTTAAAGATTTATTTATTTCTTAGAGAGTGTGTGTGAGAGAGAGAGGAAGGAGGGGCAGAGGGAGCAGGAGACAAGCAGACTCTCTGCTAAGTGGGGAGCCCAAGCCCAACACAGGGTTCAATCCCATGACCCTGAGGTCATGACCTGAGCCAGAACCATGAGTCAGATGCTTAACCAACTGAAGTGCCCAGGTGCCCCTTAAAGCATTACTTTAGACACACACATAGTTTCCCTGAGATAACTTGCTAGTACCAAAAAACTGAGTCTTGCTAACTAGTCTTTGCTGCAGTAAATAGAAATCGAGTTTCTTTATGCCTCTGGGCCTGGTCTGTCTTTAGTCAACTCAAAATGAATGAACCTGAGAGTTAAAGAGGCATTTGTATAAATCTTAAAGTATTTACCTCTGCTACTTTCATGATTAGGCCTGAGTTAGAGTCGTGCATGTACTCACTCCCTTAATAACTCCAACAAAATAATTTGAGGGTATCTCTTGGGTGGCACTGAGTTACACCGTTGGATTTACTCGACAGCACTCTGCCAACATTTTTACTCAGAAGCAACCCACTCATATCGAAAATGAGAGTCTTCATGCTTTCCCAAAGTGTGTCCGTTCCTGTCAAAGCTGAAAATAAATGGGCAGGTCACCCAGTAACGCAAGCACTGTTTGCTCCACGGCCACTTAAGATTTACAGAAGACACGTGACAGGAAATCATTGCCAATGTGATCCCCAAAATCCTTCCCTAGTATTATCACCTCTGCCATCATTAGTCCAATTTCTAGAGGTTAAAGCACCAATGAATGGGGGCACCTGGGTGGCTCAGTTGGTTAAGCATCTGCCTTCAGCTCAGGTCATGATCCCAAGTTCCTGGGATTGAGCCCCCAATTTGAGTCAGTCTGCCTCTCGGGCTCCCTCTGCCCCTCCCTCTGCGTGTGCTCTCTCTCAAATAAATTAGTAAAATCTTTAAAATACCAGTGAATGTATCATAAAGTTAGCTCTCATTCTGAAAGCATTCAAGCCGCTGAAATTCCTCACACAATCACAGCATCATGGCTGATCATGTCTCTCGAAAAGACCTCAACTTTTCATGTACAAGATGCTTATTATCTTTAAAGTGATTGTGAATGAGTTACTCTGAGATTCCGTTCCTTCCTTCATAAAATGAGGGAACTAATGGGTAACTCATTGACTGTCGTAAGGATTAAGAAGTAACGTAATTTCAGAGACTATCTGACAAGAAGTAGGCCCAAAACTGATGTCCACAGACACTGTGACTTACCCTCCCATATATTACATATACATTTAGATATATAGTTCTAGTAACTTTATATTTGAATAACTTAAGAAATGTATGCCATAGAATCTCTGAACGTATCTGCTCATCTCTGCTCCTGGACACTGAGTAGCCATCGGCAAATATGTGGGATGAGTTGAGACAAGTATGGCATTCCATTGAACAAAGGGTTTTCAGAGAAGTATGAGCTTTCTTTGTTTTAACCCACTTGAGGTCATCCAAATCAGTAAGAAATGAAGTTTAGCTCAGCAACATGCATTCAGGTGAGGGGAAAGGGTAGAAATCTTGCATATTTATTGAGAAGAAAATTTAAGGGGTCCTCTCAGACACATTCTTGTCCATATGTGAGGTAGATTGGCAATGCACATCCCTTCAGAGACTCAAGCTCACCTGCTGTGGAGAACATGAATCAATACAGGACAATGAGAAAAATGGTCAAGTCATCCCTCTGGCCAAATAGCTTTTTTTTGGTTTGTTTTTTCCTTTCAAAGCCTGGTGTTTCTTTTCTCCTCCTCTCTCTCCATTCCATCCAATTCCCCCACCCCCACCAAAAGAAATTAAAATTTTCAAGTACCTCCATTTGATATTGTGTTCAGTGTCAGCCCTCGGTAGTCATGGATTCTCCTTCTTGAATTTTCACTGACAAACTGCTTCCAGCTGCCCCTCGGGTGGGACAACCACCACAATAAAATGCAGTGTTTGTTGAGGATTTCAGCTGCCACCTGGGGGCTCAGCGCACTCAATGAAGGCTATTTAAGCAGGCTGGTGGTGAAATGGTGACAAATGGTATGTTGACGTTTTTTCTGGTGTTTGTGGTTTAGGACTCGCTGGTTTCAGCCTTGCTTCCGTGTGACCAACCTTTTCCACATTTAAAGTCTGTTACTGCCTCCCCTTCAGGGTTCTGGCAGCAAGCTCCGTGCTGTTGACAGAAGCCATTTGTGGAGTAGAAGGTTCATATTTTAGACTATTGGCAAGGACTGATTTTACAGTTAGTCCATGGATCTGAATTTACATTTATTTTTTTAAGGGTTTTCTTTTTCAACTAGCTAAAAAATGTTTCTTCATTAGGTTGTTATCACTCCACCTCGCGTGCGATGGCCCTTGACTGCTCCTTCTTTTATCTCCAGTCACACCCAGTAAAATTAGGCTTGTGCCTATATGATTAGCCAGAGACTGGTCCACATCTGAGTCACATTTGCTCTCTAAACATCCCAGTGGCTTCACTGGTATGATGGACTCTGGCTCAAGCTCAGCACCTAATATGTCACCTTTCCCATCTCAGAGTCCCCTCCCTAGCCGTAGTGGATGGAAGCTCTCAAAGACAATCATCTTTGCATGTCTCAGTCACCGAGGCTTCCTTCAGTTGACTTCCGTCTCCTTACACCACCTTCCTCCTTATCCCTCATAGTTCCAGGAAACCTCCAGTTATTTCTGCTTCAAGGTCCTGATCTGGACTATTGGCTGAACTAAAAAAAATGGCTGCACCCAAAGATCTGAGGAAGGACCGTTTCCACTCTACTCCTGATGCGGACTCTTGCTTATAAAGGCAAAGGAAGTACACTTCAACTAAAGACTTGTTAGGAGTCCCAGCAAGCCCTTGGACAGAAGACTTTGGCCACTGAGATAGCTGTCTGCTTCCAGCTGTAAAAAGATCCAAGAGCTATTCACTTTCAAAGACGTGCCATGGGTTCAGGACCCTTTCTGTGCACTTCACATCTTGTCTGCTCCAAAATAACAAGGTCAGGTGACCATTTGAAGTGGAAAAAAAATGGTTTTCTCCAATCCAAAGAAGGCTTGGGGACAATCTAGAGGTAACTTAAGCTACTTGCAAATCACACTGTTCCATTTATTTAGGACAAACCCGTATGTACACAGGCCTGGACCAGGTCTCAGTTCTGCTTCTCAAGCCCGGTCCCAGCTGTGAACCTTCCCAGAGCTCTTCTTTTCCTCCTAAGTATCCCAATCTCCCTCTAAGTATCAAGTCAATTGAAAAATTAACTTTTTTAACCATCTACTGTGTGCCAGCATGGTAGCCAGCGACATAAAGTCATAAATTACAACACAGAGTGATCACAGTGAAAAAAGTGGGACGAAATTCCTTCTTCTCCAAACACATGAACTCCACCTCTGTAGCATCCTTCTAGATGTAGATTCCATCCGCCCCTGGAATCTCCCCAAACCAGACTCTCCCTCCTGCTGGCACACAGCCTGCCTCAAAGATCTCAAAGAGGCCCTGCTGCCTCGTTTGCTCAGTTTTCCTTCAAGCTTTGTGTGAATCTACTTTCTGTGAAACTCCATTTTGCGTGGGTGCAGTCATGCGTGCTCACACACACGTTCACACACGTTCACACACTCACACACAAATATACACACCAGAATCAACAAGTCATGCTGAGAATACAGAATCCATATCCATATTTCCAGACTGTTCTCAGACCTCCTGTATAGCCATAGTCCAGACACGGGGTTACTCAGTCTGTTCACTGTTTTGGAGGAGGGAATACATGTCACACCAACACGTAGATCCAACCAGCCCTGTTACAGCAACAGGACCCAACCATCTTTTGACTATGAGGGTTAAAACGTGGAGCTGGAAGTACAGGTAACCTGAAACACCCAAAACTCCAAAAGCTTTTCTGGTCTGAAAGCATCAGCCGATTTTCTTCCAGCAAATATAGTTTCCTGATGATGTTTGGATTGAAATGTTATTAGAATAAGTGTCTACAACCACAGGTAGTCTGCAAAATGATCAAGGCAAATTCTGGGTGGCACAGTGAAACCAGCATGAGATACAAAGCATCTGCCGAAGGTAAACCATAGAATTGAGAAAGGAGACTTAATTCTGTGTTTTTCCAAAACTGTGTCCAGATAACGTAACTTACGTGTTCCCAAGTGAGGGAAGGAAATTCTTCGGGACACAAAGCTGAATGGCTTCAGCACTGGCACCAATTGTCTTCTTGCCCAGCAAGTCCATTTTAAGTCTTGTTCAGGATTACGCTGGAGTGGACTATGGGGGCCGAAGTAAAGTCAATGAGACATCCATTGTGTTCCCTGCAGGCGCTGTCCTCCAGCAGGCAGTCAAAGCAGCCCACGCCCATTCATAGCGCATCTGTCCTCAGACAGAGGAGAGACGCTGCAAAAAATATTTTTATATATACACTATATAAAAATTTATACGTTAAAAATATAAAATATATAGCATAGCGTATATATATTTCTATTTAAATAAATATTATACATATATGTCATGTAAATATAGGTCTCACAGACTCCCTGACCTTAAGGGGCTTAACACCCAGACAAACGTGCAAATCCAAGCCTGTGTTGAAGGCAAACTGCTGAGAGCGGAGGAACGAGTGCCAGCTGAGCCAGGGACTTGGGCAAGGAAGTAGGAGGTAGCATTTGAATCTGATGCTGGAGAACGAATGGCTGCATGCATGCATGCATCAATGAATGAATGAAATCAGACCTCCGTGAAGACAGAAGGCAAGGGAGGTCAGTCTGGCCCCGGCCCCCTAGGAGCTAGGATGGTGAGATGTGCCCTCCAGGGTGCAAGCGAAGCAGGCAGCGCCTGGAGACCAGGCTGAGGAGGGGTGGGAATGCAGAAGAGCCCCAACGAGGCCACCGCCGGAGGAGAAGCAGGGGATGCCCGCATCCCGGGTGCCGCCGGGCAGATGTCCTGGGAGGCTGGGCCCGGAGCAAGTCCACTCGGATCAGGCCGTCTGGATGCTGAGCATCGCGGGTGACCTTCCGGCTGGAGTGTGACCACTGTGAGTGCGGAGGCCTCCTGTGTTTGCAACCTTGCACAGCTTGTAACACAAGCTGCCACTGTGCTCCTCTCTCTCAAAGCCACTTAACACTTGTGGCTGATTTAAATCTTAGAGTGAGGGGCGCCTGGGGGGCTCAGAGGTTGAGCATCTGCCTCTGGCTCAGGGCCTCATCCCGGGGTGCTGGGATCCAGCCCCCACCGGGCTCCCCGCAGGGAGCCTACTTCTCTCTCTGCTTGTGGCTCTGCCTCTCTCTCTCTCTCTCTCAATCTGTGTCGCTCATGAATGAATAAAATCGTTAAAAATAGGGATCCCTGGGTGGCGCAGCGGTTTAGCGCCTGCCTTTGGCCCAGGGCGCGATCCTGGAGACCCGGGATCGAATCCCACGTCAGGCTCCCGGTGCATGGAGCCTGCTTCTCCCTCTGCCTATGTCTCTGCCTCTCTCTCTCTCTGTGTGACTATCATAAATAAATGAAAAAAAAAATCGTTAAAAATAAATAAATAAATCTTGTAGTTAACAAAAGCCTCTAGGTTTCGCATGAGGTGCTGCTAAATCATGAGTCTCTCATCCTCTCTCCATCTTTAGGGGAGGTTGAGATAGAAGTCCTTCCTTGGGGAGTAAGGGGTGCTGATGTGTTAGATTGCCAGGATGCCTTCTAAGGGGGGCCGCCGAGATCTAACTCAAGCTATGAGAACGCAGGGTCTGTGCCAGGCCTCAGTGTAAGACATATGCTTTGTGAGCAAGAAAAGGGCTTTTTGCCCTTTGCTCCCTCCACCTCCCATCCTTCCATCATATTCCTTGGAATATGTAAAAAAATAAAAATAAAAAAAAATAAAGAATATGTTTAAAAATTCAGCATAGCGGTAACGTGTACAGGGGAAAGGGGGAGGTTGCAATATTTATTTGGGGTGTCAAATGCAAAGAGATCATTTTATTTTAGAGCCTCTTGTATGTATGTAGTGCTTCATGACAAAAATCTTAAATATACAGTGGTTTAAAAGGTCTATCTGGGGTTGCTTTAAAACAGGAAGGAAATTCTCAATATTCCCTCAGCATGAGGTTTAAAAAAAAAAGCGGTAATGGAGAAAAATGAAAGAGAAGGCAATAAATAAGCAAAATGAGGGGAAGATAAAAAGATTTAAGGTGGAGAAGGTAAATGAAAGAATGAAAGTGAGAAAAAAGAGAGAAGCAGAGAAGCTGGGCAGCCAGGCGCCCCGTGGGGTGGGAAGGAGGCTTTGTGGGCTGCTGGGCCCAGAGGGGACCAGACAGGAGCAGGTGCAGGCGGCCAGGTAGCCACTGCTGGAGGAGATGGGGGTCGGGAGCGGGGGAGGGTGCCTGGGACTCCAGGTCCCCTTGGCCCCGGCCCCGCCGTCCGAGGTGGTCAGCGTCCTCCTGGCATCTGGACCACGGTCCGCAGTCAGGAGGCACTGAGGCCCGCGTCCTGCCGGGGCCGCCACCAGGCCTCCCCTCAGCTCTGCTGCGGAGGCGGGAGGTGGCCCCCACGTGACCCACCTGCTGTCCTCCTCTCCCCCCAGGGCCTGAGCGGCAGCCTGCCAACCTATAATCAGCAAGAGCCCTGCAAGCCTCAGGAGGAATGGCAACATCTTTCCAGCGAAACCTGCCAGGTGGGTGTGCAGTCTACCCAGGGCTTTCTTGGTCACAATGGGACTCCTAACTTCAGGGCAAAAGTCATGCAGCCCCACCTCCACGCCCTCCCCACCCGCCCCCTCAACCCCCAGTGTGGCAAAATTCCACTTGAGTTAAAGAATTACATGTCTTCAAAAAGTGCAACCATAAAAATGTATGTGACTCAGATAAGTAAGGTTAAAAAAAAAAAAACGAGATAGATAAACAAGTGCATGAGACCGGTGCAATGGACAGTCCAGACTTTATGGTGTAAACCATGAAATGGCTTTTTTTTTTTTTTCAATCTCTGCCCTCATGGCTTCCTCTCCAGTCTCTTCTTGACTCCTTGGACTCAACACACAGCTCTTTAGTCGTGCAGCTTTAAGAACAGCCTCATTCAGGTCGTTAAGATTCCATTTCATTTATTAAAGGCCAGGCCAAGCCAAAGATTAATTTCACATCCAAAGACTTTTCCCCTCCAACCCTCCCGGGCTGGACTTCTGGCCCCAGAGTCCATCTGGGAAGGAGGGGGAGTTCTGCTTTTGCATGGTTCTCCCCTTGTCTCCCTCGCCCCGATGCTTCCCCCTATGGAGTTGGGGGGATGGAGAGTGAGAAGAATAGGGCAAAACGACTTTCACTTGACTCTTGCAACCTCCTCCTATCTTGGTAGTTGTGCTCTTGGGTCTAGAAGGCCCACCTGCGTGAATTCTCCTGGAGGCCCTCGGGAGTCTCACCGTAGCACTGCTGTCTGACCCGGGAGGCATTCAGGGTCATCTCTCCTCACAGTCTCACCCCCAGGCTCCCATCCTGCTATGCCCATCACAGCCTAAGGGTGGGGGATAGGAGTGTCCTCCCCAGCCAGCCACCTTGGGTGAGGCACCAGCAAGATGGTATACCTCAGTTTCTACTAGGACAACTTTGAAGCTTCTCATTGGGCTGTGAGTGACAGTAAGAGAAGCACCCCAAGCCACTCCCTCTCTTTCTAGATCTTGGTTACGCATGGATTCTTTTGGTAGTCTTATGTCAAAAGGTTTACAGACCCCCCTTAGAATAATGTTTTTAAATTTATAAAATAAGGTAGGCCGTAGTACAAAGGAAATGTTTTAGATGCAGCTGGCAAAAGCATTTTTTAAAAGTTGTACTCTAGTATGTGTGCTGCTTTATTAACACATTATGTGACAAGTTCTAGCTGTGATTTTAAGTGGTGATGAACATGAATGATAATTTGAGGTATCTGCAACAACCGTAATATGAAAACACCTATGGTTTCTTCTGGTGACAGTTACATTTGTTGCTAACACTACTGTGGTTTACTGCCTACATTCATAATGGAAGGAAATACTAAATTTCAGCCAGAAGATAGAAAAAATAAGGATGGGCCCTTTTCCCCATGCATCTTCATAAACCCCCTCAATCCTATCCACAAATCCCCAAGGACCCCAGATCAAAAAACTTTGCTCTAGATGAGGTCTCCTGCTCCAGAGAACCCTCCTCCCACAGGCTTCCTGCTTCTGCTTATATAGGTCAGAGAGGATAAAGGGGAGGTGGCTGCAGGGCCAGTTTGGTGGCCTCTTGGTGAGGTTTGCAGCTCCTATAAGACTGGAGAAAATTAAATCCAATAGTCATCAGCTTTGGGACACATAACTGAATCGACATGAAAAAGTCCACTGCATGACCTGATGCTGCTGCTGTTTATGGAATTGGTACCCAAGAAGCTGTTAAGGGTAAATATCTCCAGGGAGTAGAGGGAGAGGTTGGGATGAAGAGAAGGGAATGACTTTTCACATGAAGCTGTTTAGTACTATCTAAAAAAAGTTTAAAATATTTTGTTTATATGATGAAAACTGACTTTAAAGAAAACTTTGAAAGTTTTTCTAAAGGAAACTAGTTGTGATTTTAACTGATCTAAAGCTGGTGAGGACTTTCCAAGCATACGATAATAAGAAAATGATGGGGAAGATGATAGGGTTGATGACACACAAAGATAAGGCAAAGTGTAATGATATCATAAACTAAAAGAAAAAAACTTGATATCTTCAACAAAACTTACAGAAAAGGAGCTAACGGTCTTATCCTATGAAACCATCTTAGGGACCAATGGAAAAAACAGTCACGTGCTATAAACAGCTGTTCCGGACTTTTCAGTACTCTTTCTTCTTTCCGCCCTAATTCCACCATATTCACCTACAGAGAATCCTAAATATATAGATGAAATCTCAGATTCATTGGTGGCTGAGGCCACTTCCACTTCTCTTTTATCCCCACTTCAGTCCAAGATTTGGTTACTGACCACTGGTGCTTCAAACTACATAAGGTTTGGAGGACCTTGGACCAGTGGACCTGAACTTCTCTACGGGAGGGGAAATAAGTTGATCTCCTGACCTCCCATCTAAGACATACCTAGAGATAGGTGATACTCTTCCAATAAAAATGCAAGAAAATTTCTCAAGAAATAAAATGCGATGTTTATTTGCACTGGCCTCCTGGAACATGCATGGGCCACATGCATGATGGAATGGCCTTTGGAGACCAAACTAACGGATTCAAGTCCTGGCGCTGCTGCCTTATACCATCTATGAAACTTGGCCAAGTCGCTTATCTAAATCTTGGTTTTCCCATCTGTGAAATGGTAATCATGGCTACCTCATAGGGTTGTTGTAAGGTTGAGAGATAGTATGTGAGATCCTTAGTTCATGGCGTAGACACAAAAAGATTCCAGAAGGTTCAGAGAGATAAATGTTTAAATAAAACATGAAAACTCTTTGAAATACAGGCTAATATCTTCATGACCTTGGAATGAATTGGAAGGATTTCTTGGAAAGGAATTTTTTTTTGTAAATTTATTTTTTATTGGTGTTCAATTTGCCAACATATAGAATAACACCCAATGCCCATCCCATCAAGTGCCCCCCTCAGTGCCCGTCACCCCCACCCCCCGCCCACCTCCCCTTTGGAAAGGATTTCTTAAGTAAGGTCTGAAAAAAAGACAAATGATAAAAGAAAAATATGTATGAATTGGACTACACTGAGGTTTAAAACCTCAACGCAAAAAAAGAGATATCTTTTAAAAAGTGAAGACAAACAAAAACCTGGAAGAAGATATTTGTAATTTATAAAATAAGCAAAGCATTATTATGGGACACACTAAAATTCTTCTAAAACATTTTAATGCAAACCCAATAGAAAAAAATGAGCAAAGGACACGAAAAATAACTCACAGAAGAAATCACTCTAGCCAACAAATATAGGAAAAGATGTACGCTTTCACCAAAAACATGACCATGCAAATAAATCCAGAGTGAGACATTTCACTCCCGTGAGGTTAGAAAAACTTTCAGATTCTGATAAAATCAGGCACTGGAGAGGATCGTGGGGAATCGGGGATTTTCATGCACTGCTAGTGGGAATGTAAATTGATTCAATCACTTTGGAGAACAACTTGGCATTATCCAGTAAAGTTAAAAATAGTCACAGCCTCTGATCCAACAATCCTACTTCTGAAGAAACCCCTGCAGATGTTGCATGTGTGCACAGACATATAAAGATGTTTACTGTAGTCTTGTTTTATAATGGAGATTTACTAGAACCAACTCAAATGTCCATCTGTAGAAGGATGGATGAATAAATTGCAGTACATGCATACAGTGGAATACTATATACAAGTTAAAATAAATCAACCAGATTTATATGTAGAATAAGGAATCACAAAAAATATAACTACATATGCTCTGATACCATTCATGTAAATATCCTTAAATACCCAAAGCAACACTGAATATTGTTTAGAGCTAGACACATACAAAAATATGAACTTGGGGCACCTGGAGGGCTCAGTGTCCAACTCTTGCTTTTAGCTCAGGACGTGATCTCAGGGTCATGAGATCCAGCCCCACATTGGGGTCCATGCTCAGCACAGAGCCTGCTTGAGATCTTTCTCTTCCTCTCCCTCTCTCCCTCTGCTTGTGCTGTCTCTCTCTCTTTCAAATAAATAAAATCTTTTTAAAAAATATGGACGGGGTACATACGAAATTTCTAATGGAAAGGAAATTGGGCAGGAAATATAGAAAAATTGTTATTATACTTTATTATACTGCACTTTTTAAATTGAGGTATAATTGATATATAACATTACAGTAGTTTCAGATGTACAACATAATAATTTGATATTTGGGTATATTGAAAAATGATCACTGTAAGTCTAGTTAATAGCCATCACCACATACAATTTAAAAAGATTTTTTTCTTTTTTTTTCTTTTTTTTTTTTGATGGTTTTATTTATTTATTTATTTATTTTTTTTATTGGTGTTCAATTTACTAACATACAAAATAACCCCCAGTGCCCATCACCCATTCACTCCCACCCCCCGCCCTCCTCCCCTTCCAACACCCCTAGTTCGTTTCCCAGAGTTAGCAGTCTTTACGTTCTGTCTCCCTTTCTGATATTTCCCACACATTTCTTCCCCCTTCCCTTATATTCCCTTTCACTATTATTTATATTCCCCACATGAATGAGAACATATAATGTTTGTCCTTCTCCGACTGGCTTACTTCACTCAGCATAATACCCTCCAGTTCCATCCACGTTGAAGCAAATGGTGGGTATTTGTCATTTCTAATAGCTGAGTAATATTCCATTGTATACATAAACCACATCTTCTTTATCCATTCATCTTTTGTTGGACACCGAGGCTCCTTCCACTGTTTGGCTATCGTGGCCATTGCTGCTATAAACATCGGGGTGCAGGTGTCCCGGCGTTTCACTGCATCTGTATCTTTGGGGTAAATCCCCAGCAGTGCAATTGCTGGGTCGTAGGGCAGGTATATCTTTAACTGTTTGAGGAACCTCCACACAGTTTTCCAGACTGGCTGCCCCAGTTCACATTCCCACCAACAGTGTAAGAGGGTTCCCTTTTCTCCACATCCTCTCCAACATTTGTTGTTTCCTGCCTTGTTAATTTTCCCCATTCTCACTGGTGTGAGGTGGTATCTCATTGTGGTTTTGATTTGTATTTCCCTGATGGCAAGTGATGCAGAGCATTCTATTAAAATTTTTTTGTTATGTTGAGAACTTTGAAGATCTACTCTCTTGCAACATTCAAATATGCAAAACAGTCTTATTAACTATAGTCACCATGCTATATATCACATCACCATGACCTATTTATTTTATAACTAAAAGTTTGTACCTTTTAGCCCTTTGACTCATTTTGCCCATGCTCCATCCCCCAGCTCTGGTAACCACCAACCTCTTTCCTGTATCTATATGCTCCAGGTTTTGCTCTGTTGTATTTTCCTATATTTTTAAAACATTTTTCCCAAAGAAAATAGCAAATGGGAAGTACTAAGGAGAGTGCATGACCTTTATTAGGTATTTGTTAAATTATAGCTATTTTTGAAATTTTCTATCAACTACAGGTAACTAAAGTGTACTTCAGTCCCATGTCCCAGCTACAGGAAGCTGGTAGCCTTTACCCACCCAGTACACCAGCTAATGATAGGCTCCATGTTTTGTAAAACAACATGAAATTAGTGTTAATCCAGTGGTTCTCAACTGGGGGCAATGTTGACTCACAAGAGACACTTGACGATGTCTGGAGATATTTTGGTTGTCACAACTGGAATGCGGAGCATTGCAACTAGAATGTAGAGGATTGAGACGAGGGATGCTGATGAACATCCTACAATGTGTAGGGGAGCCCCCTGCACAGCAAAGAACTATCTGGTATAAAATGTCAATAGTGCCAAGGTTGAGAAACCCTATGTAAGCTCATAGAAAAAATAAATATCCATTGAACTGAATCTAATATATAAAATTTAACTACTTTTCTGATGAGTTGTTTTGTTTTCTATTTTTCTAAATTATCAGACCTCTGAAACTATTCCTTCTTTCTAATACTGGATACTAAGGCTAGAGCAGAGAGCATGGGTACCAGAGCTGCTCCCACCCAGTCCATAACCCTTGGTTTTTATTTCTCTTTTTCCTCAGTAGGCAAGATGTGATCTGCCAGAGGGAGTGTACTCTCTATAATAATTTTAATTGGGCAAAACATTACAGAATTTTTTCCAATACTAAAAATTTATCAGTCTTGCATCCTAATGCAGTCCAACACTGGCTGCTTCCAAGATGAAACAACATAGGCATTTCTTTTCAACTGCCCAGGAAATAGTTTAGCTGGTCAGTGGACCAGACCTCAAGCCCACAACACTAAACCAACTACTTTATATTAAAGTTCACCTGGCCAAATCAGACATAGTCTATCAATCATAATTAGATTCTGCTTCATAGGTCAAAATTGCAAAAATACATTAGCTTAAATAAGATAGAACTTTATTTCTTTCTCATTTAAAAGATCTAGAGGTAAGGCAATTCAGGGCTAATTTGCTAGTTCCATGACATCATCATGCTTCTTTGAACTGTCTGTGGCCCTCATTCTCAAAGTCCAAATGGCCGCTGAAGATCCAACTAGAACGTCCACCTTCGAATCAGCAGGATGGAAGAGAAGGGAGATAGGCAAGGCCCTTCCCTTGTAAAAGACTTCCAGAGGGTTCCTTGCAACTCAACTACTTTTTATCTTATTGGTCAGAACTTAAATACTTGGTTATACCTAAATAGTAAGGGAGGCAGGGATACAAAGATTTCTAGCTGGGCAATGATGTGCCTAGTTAAAAATCAGGATTCTTTCATTAAAGAAGAGAAGAGTGGATTTGGAAGGCAGCTAGCAATTTGGCTTCCCAAATAATCATGCATATGCTTTTCCCCCTACGTAGACACATGTATCTCTGTCTGCAAAAGAGATGACCCCAAATGCAATAACTAGATGAAATTCCAAAGTTTCATTCAGTTATTGCATTTCACTCAAAATCCAGAATCTCCGGGTAATGTCATTCCCAGCACGACCAGATGTGGCTCCTCATGGTCTGGTAATTCACAAACCAAAAAATAAATTATCTGCATTTACATGCAATATAATTGCTGAAGTGGGAGTGGAATAACCACAATAAAACTCCCATCAAAAAGGTAGGAAAAGGAAATACTGCAGGTATGGTCTACAGCAATTATTGAATCCTGCTAGATAAGAATGGCAAACACTCCCTTCCTGGCAGTGGAGTACATGCCTTGATTGGTTCCTCTGGTTGCTGATGCCTTGGAGGAACTCCTTTGTCCATTGTCCACCGTGACCTCTGGCTTTGCCCCTTGGGACACTCTTCCTCGTCCATTTTCCTCCATGGCTGCATTTGAGCCATAGACAGTGGAAGAAACGATATTCTTTGGAGCTGTATGGTTTCCACAGCCATTTCTCTCTTGTGCAGGTGCAGGGACCCAGGGATTCTTATAAGAATTGAATAATTAGAAGTTTTTGCAAGCCAAGCTAGAGATTTCTGTCCAAATGGAGTAAGCTTCCAACATATTTGCTTCCTAGTCAGTTCCAAGTGTGAGCTACCACAGCCTAAAACTGTGTCTGGAAACTCTATGCCTGAAAATTCTGATCTTTTATTTATAGGTCTTTATGCTCTGCCAATCTCTTGCTTCTCAAATTGAAGTTGACTATTCTTGAGACCTTTTGAAGCAAAGAATGAAAAACTTGGGTGGGATGGCAACACTCTTCATCTGTCTTTATGACCAGACTTGTTTCCATTGTCTAGCACTGAATATATAGGGAAGATGCTTGAAAAGGGCTTGGGGCCACGTTCTTATCTCCTGCCAAGGCTGGATGCACTTGCAGTTGCTTCTTACTACTGCTTCAGTATGGGCTAAAAAGTAATTGGATTTTTCACCCCAGCAAGACTCCCAGTTATAGGACTCATAATCAATTTAGATCATAGGCAGAGACAATCCTTTAGCAAAGCTGTATTCCCTTCCATTTCTGTTGGCAGGCAGGATAGCTCGAGCCTGTGTTCACATCTTTATTGTGGTAGTTGGATAAAAGCCACAAGAAGCAAACAATACAAACCAAAGTTTTACTTTTCCTACCTTTTCCCCTACCCACACCCTCAGTTCGCCGCTTTATTTACATAATTCAGCAGATGACAGTTGGATCAGATGATTTGCTACAGCATAACAGGAGTCCCTAACTTTCTAACCAACATTATCTGTTTCATCACTACTCAATATCTGAACTTCTCCACTAAGGCAATGACACTGTTGGATTTTATTGTTTACATCACTCAGTTCCCAGGTGCCAAATCTCATATTGATAAGGATGAAGTTTAGTTGTTATCAAATACTAAGATACAAGATAAAAGTGACTTAAAGAAGAAGATGCTACACCCAAAGATGTGACTAGACATATATAGGATATAGGAAATATTTATTAATTAGAACAGTTCCTAGAAATAACATTAATCTGAGAGTTAATAACTTAGATAAAACTTTTTCCTATATATAATTTTTAAGTCTTTTCTCAAGTTGGAATAGGATTTGAGATGATATTCCTCATAAGGAGGACTCCAAAGATTTCATGATTACGTAGACTAATCCTGACTCAGAATATCAAAGATTGGCCATGAAAGGATTAGAGATGTCGTCACTGATGCCTAGCACAAAGGTCAGATGGGTATTGTAAGGGGAACATGGAAGGAAAAGAAGAGAGGTGACTGGGACTCATCAGCTCAGAATCTGACTATAAATTGCTAAATTTTGAGAGAAAAAGAGAGAGAGAGAGGGATTGAAATAAATCAGAGTCTTTCAGAGTCCTGCTGCCACTGGTTATTATAATAACCAACATTTTTTGACACTGTGTAGTAAATGGCAATGTATTAAGTTCTTTATGTGCCTCTGTTAATTTTCAAAAACTTATGATACTCCTGTGATGACCACTTTACAGATAAGGATACTGTGACTTAGGTTAAATAATTTACCAAAGGTCATAGCAAATGGCAGAGCCAAGACTTCAGAGATCAAAGGTACTCTTTGACCACTATGGTGTATTGTTCATCATGGATTTTGAAGTTTGGGAGTTTTTTCTGAAAGGAATGACTCTTAGCCATGCTAATTTGTCAGTACTAGACAGTTCTTCATCACCTATATAATCAATCTGTTTTCATTAGGAGGAAAGTCACTCCAGCTCTAGATTACTAATTGAAATTTTAAAACCATGTATTATGGTCTTAATGAGCTGGAAGGGGGGTAGGAGAAAGGATAAATAGGCCAAGTATGATTTGAACACCTTTCAACCTACTCTCAGAAACCTCTTTTCTCCCTTTACTCTTTTCTCATCAAATATTAAGTGTCCTTTCTGTGCCAGTTAATGCACTTATGACTGGAAATGTCACCAGGCTCAATGCTCCACTCTACTCACAGAACAGGGCATTAAGTGCTGGGAGGGGTGAGGTCAGGCACTGCATAAGCATATAAGAAGCATGTCATGCCCAGTCTTAGGGGGCTATGGGAGGACAAAAGCCTTCGTCTAGGAAAAGGTGTCCAAAGGTGTCTAAATGTCTATTTAGAAGGATAAATAGACATTAGCCAAGTCCTGGCAGGCAGGAAGGCCACCCTAACCAAGGAGACAACATGAGTAAAGCCCCAGAAGCAAGAAAAAGCATATATCTAGGGAACTGGTGGGTATAACTAGAATTTGGAGGTCATGAGTAGGGATGGGAGAAGAGTCAGCCTGAGGCTGGATTCAAATCCTGAAGGTCCTGGTTGTGCCACACTAACCAGTGTGGGTTGTATCTTGAGGCTAATGGAATGTTGAGCACAAGAGAGATATATCCAATTTGTGCTCTAGAGAGTTCACTCTAGTTTCAGGGTAGAGGACAGTTTGAAACATTATGTTAAGTGGAGAAATTAGGGGGTGATCGATCAAGCTGATGTAGTGTTGAGATGTTGACGGTCAGGTCTCAGGTGTAACAACAGGCAGCAGTGGACAGACCAAAGTGCTGCTGTGGAGGCGAAGACAGCAGACTTAATGCCTGCTTACGAGTGGCAGGTGAGCGACAAGGAAGAGTCCAGCTCCACATCTGGTTCCACTTGGAAAATTAGGTGGGTGAGGGGGACCAGAGACAGAAGAAGAGGAGCAGCTCTGAAGACAGGTTGATATCTAATAGGAGTAATAGGAGTGTAGAGTTCACCAGAGAGATCTGGCCTGGAAAAGAAGGTGTATGGTTGTGCACCTGCCATAATTAGAGCCAGGGACAGGGGGAGCTTATGCAGGGAGCAAAGTGGGCCTTCTTCCCTGCACAGATGTCACAGGTCTTTCTTACTTTGTGCTATACTCACACCACCTAGGTCTTTCCACTGTGGTGGCCCCCCACTCAGACTACTCTTTGGGGTCTTACCCCATTCTAGGATAGTTGCTCTAATCTGTATCTAAAATTAGATTCTTTGTCTCAGGATCTCTCTCCTAGTTATTATAATAAGTTATTTAATGGTAAAAACTCATTGACATTAATGGATTATTACCTGAAACATTTCTGAATTTTAACTGAAGAGAACCAATAGGATTTGAATTCACAGAAATCTCAGAAATTTTTCTTCCTTTCTTCTTCTTTCTCTCTTTATTTTTGAGTTGTAGGTTATTACTGAGGTGAACTGCCCTTAGGAACCCCCACTGCCACTATAACTCCCATTTCCTCAACCATGGATGTGCCAAAAATTGAGTATTTGGGTTTTTTGCTTTGAAAGCATAGGTATAAGTTGCCTTCCCAAATCCTGATCCTTTTTGTCAAAGAGAACCTCTACAAGCACTTACTGCATTTATTTAACAAAATAGCAAATCGGGTTATGGCTATTTTAGTGCCTGGCATTGCCAAAACACAATCAGAACATGCAGCTATTTCCCACCAATGCAAGGCCCGTAGGTTAGAGACGCTGTAGGGGGTGGCAGAGAAGAAACCATGGTGTTTTGGAAATCAAATGCAATGCCCCAGAGAAGCTTTGGCACAGCAATCATTAGGGGCTCCAACCCCATGTTCTCATCTCATTTGTCATACTGCATTGGAATTCTTTTGTTTACAAGTTTTTCTTCTTATATTTTATTTCTCAGGAAGAGAAAAATCATACCTTGTCCTTCTTTTCACTCCCTGTCCCTGTGCTTTGACACATGCTGTTTATAGCAGGTGCTTAATATATGTATCTGTTGAGGGGCACCTGTAGTGAGATCAAGTCCTACATTGGTCTCTGTGCTCAGCCCAGGAAGTCTATCTGAGATTCTCTCTCTCTCCCTCTTTCTGCCTCCCTACCCCCAACACACACTCTCTATCAAATAAATAAATAAATAAATCTTAAAAAAAAAATAAGCCATTCAGAGCATGTCAGGTAACTTATTTTTTTAAGATTTTATTTATATATTCAGGAGAGACACAGAGAGAGGCACAGAGACATAGGCAGAGGGAGAAGCAGGCTCTCTGTGGGGAGCCTGATGCAGGACTCAATCCCAGGACCCCAGGATCATGATCTGAGCTAAAGGCAGATGCTCAACCACTGAGTATCAGGTAATTCCTTGATACACCAAATCACATGGGCAAATTTTCCAGGACATAGAGGATTTCTACCATTCCATCTTCCACGGGGAAAAAGTGTGGAGAATGTGTGCTAATAACAGGTTGTGTGACAAATATCAGATGGCTTCTGGTGGAGTGTGAGAAAGAGAGAATTGAGTGAACAAAAATGGAAGTTGATCACAACACATGAAATAAATAAACTAGGCTTAGTGGTGACCATTTCACAATGTATACAAACATCAAATCATGCTGTATACATACATGCTGTGCTGTATACCTGAAAATAAAATAATATTTTAAGTCAGCTTGACCTCAATACATTTAATAAAAAAGAATTTAGAAGCAAAATGGAGGTATGATGGAATTAAGAGATGTAAGGGAAGAAAGCCAAGAGAATGAATATGAATGAGCACAGGATTGGGAGCCAGGAAAGAAAAAGTTTGTGGTTGGATGGGAGAGATTAATGGCAAATATGTGAATTTAGTAAACTGTGAACTGATGATGGAGTTGAGAAAGGTAAAAAGGAAAATGTGCCAAAAGCCAGAAAGTCACTTACAATGAACCATCCCTAAAGGTTTCTACAGTTTTAGTCCTGCTATTCAAAGCTTTCTAAAATTCTTCTCTTTGTAGAAGTCTTTAACAGGAAAGGAGAAAACGTTCAAACTTCTCTAATAGAATTGTAAGACTAGAAGAGATCTTAGCAATCATGGAGAACCTTTAGTCTACAGATGAGGAAATTGAGGCCCAGGGGATGGAAGTTACTTCCCCCCAGGGTTGGGCCATTTTGAAGCCTAAGACAAAACCACCGTCTGTATATTTCCAGATCCGTGCTTATTCCAATAGATACTCATTTCCTGTTCCTATGTCTCTCAACGGAGGACATCTCTGTCATCTGAATAAAGTGAAAGAAAAAACTTTGTTGTTTTTTTTTTTTTAAAATGAGTCAATATACATTTCTATGTGAAGAAATAAACAAGAGATCTAGGAGGAAGAGCCTGTGTTTTGATTGTTACTATACTTCTAGGACCTAGCACAGCACCTGGCAGAGTGATTTTAAATAGGGTTTAGATGGATGGCTGGATGCATGGGCAGATAGACAGGTGGATGGATAGATGGACGGATGAATGTGTCCTATCAGGGCTGCCACTGCTACCCAGGTATTTATTGAATAGACTTACATTTTCGGATCTTAAGAGCTGTCTGAATCCAACTTCCAATTGTATATGGAACAATGACCCCAAGTTGTTTTAAAGAACACTCCATATATATTGATAAAGTGAATCAATGGGCTGCCCTCAGATAAGGTATAATCTCATCGAAGTCCCAAGATGTGGACACAAGTGTAAGTAGTAAGCAATACAGAACAACAGCATGCTAAGAGCCAGGTAACTCTACAAGCAGGTGTGGGCTATAAATAGCGTGATTCTATGACTTATTTCCTAAACTGGGACCCTTTTGGGGCCCTGAGTGGCTCAGTGGTTGAGCATCTGCCTTCGGCTCAGGTCATGATCCCGGGGTCCTTGGATCAAGCCCCCCACATCGGGCTCTTCTCAGAGAGTCTGCTTCTCCCTCTGCCTAGGTCTCTGCCTCTCTGTGTGTGTCTCTCATGAATAAATAAAAACAAATAAACTGGGATCCTTTTGAGAATGAAGGGAGGCTACTACTTAGTCTTCTTCAAATGAATAAGTATGATACACTAGATGGCTGTGAAAGATGCGTGTAAGTGATAGAGGCTAGAGAAAGAATTAAATGGAGATTTTGTAAATGTTTAAGTTTGTGGGGATCCCTGGGTGGTGCAGTGGTTTAGCGCCTGCCTTTGGCCCAGGGCGCGATCCTGGAGACCTGGGATCAAATCCCATGTCGGGCTCCCGGTGCATGGAGCCTGCTTCTCCCTCTGCCTATGTCTCTGCCTCTCTCTCTCTCTCTGTAACTATCATAAATAAATAAAAATTAAAAAAAATTTAAAAAATGTTTAAGTTTATGGAGATGAGTTTGCTATCTCATGAGAGAAAATCAAACTGTCCTCCTAGCATTTTAAATTACAGATGCACAATGAGCAAAATGCCCTTTTTAATGGTCTAATGAGGAGAGTCTAGAAATGTGTTTTTAATGACAGAAGAGTTGTTAACAAGGGTAGGTTTATACCCTTCCTATGTAAAGTGTGGTTGATGGGCCAGCAGCGCTGGCATCCCGTGGGAATGTGTTAGAAATGCAGAGTAGGGGATCCCTGGGTGGCTCAGCGATTTGGCACCTGCCTTGGGCCCAGGGCGCGATCCTAGAGTTCCGGGATTGAGTCCCGCATTGGGCTCCCTGCATGGAGTCTGCTTCTCCCTCTGCCTGTGTCTCTGCCTCTCTCTCTCTGTGTCTATTATAAATAAATAAATAAATAAATAAATAAATAAATAAATAAATAAATAAATAAATAAATAAATCTTTAAAAAAAAAAAAAAAAAAGAAATGCAGAGTCTCCAGCCCCACCCCAGATCCACAGACTCTACCTATTAATGAGGTCCTGGGACGATCCGGGGGCACATCACAGCTGAGAAGTATTGGTCTATAGCACAT
This sequence comes from Canis lupus baileyi, assembly GCF_048164855.1. Classification (NCBI taxonomy): domain Eukaryota; kingdom Metazoa; phylum Chordata; class Mammalia; order Carnivora; family Canidae; genus Canis; species Canis lupus. The sequence continues at coordinate 21,661,204 of NC_132874.1, read as the reverse complement.
GGATTCTTCCAAAGAATAACATTTCTTTAAACATTGGAATGTACTCTTCTTTCTTTGCTCCTGCTCCCCCTTCTAAAATGTCTTCAAAGTGCACTTCCTTTTGCTTTTCAGCCATGTCAGTGTCTGGAACTTTAATGATGATAACGAGGAGGACTCTTTGTTTACAAAAAGAACAGGAAAACTGGATAGAAATACCCTTCGTCCCACAAATGCACTCTCTGCCCAGGGCTGAGGATGGGAAGCATTCACATTCGCAAGATAAGCTTCTCCACTTTGGTGCAGACCAGCTTTAACTCCACTCAACCAATTTTGGTTTTAAACCTTCTCTCAGTAAGAGTGGGGGAAAGGAGAGAAGAGGAAGGAGGCATCCTTGGAAATGCAAACGAATCTAGGAAATCTTCACTTTCATTCATTGTAAATGCTTCACAGAGGTTTTATCTTTTCATAAGTTGAAGGAATATTCACACACTTCGGAGGTGGCTTGCTCATCTTTCCTGTGACTGTTCTGTTGGCTCCAGGCCCAGTGTGAATTTGGTAATACCGGACAAGGCCACAGCTGTGTGCCGGCCTGTGTGGCATCTCTATTTTTGCAGCCATTAAATAACTTCTCCGATCTCCAGCATGTGTTGTTGTACATGTGACCCGATGAATCCCCTGTAGAATGAAGCAACAATAATGGGCAGGGCAATTAGCTCAGGGACACGGGGCCTTCCTAGCCACCTCTTGCCCGTGTTGATATTTGCAATGCATCCTGGGCGGGGTGCTTCTGAGAAATCCACTCATGGCCCATTACCATCCCTGAGGCTGGGAACCAAGGGGAGAGAGCTCAGTTTCCTTCCTGCCCAAGATGATTGTTGTGAAGGGCAGTTGAGGGGGTTGGGAATGCCTCCAAATAAAGATCTTTTATGGCCCTTTAAAACTGTAAGTCATTCAGTCATAGTCTCTTTTGCCTGCTGGCATGACAACTTTGAAAATGTACATTTCTGAACTTGCAGTTAAGCAGGCTTTCATCCTAACTTCGGTGAAGAAGAATTAGAACAGGGAAGGTTTAAGTATATGGTGTGGGCTCAAATCGGGTGATACCGACTAAGGACTTCATGGTGCTCTCCTATCATAAGCCATTACCTGCCGACTAGAATTTTATGTTTCAAAAAGCATAGATGAATCTTCAACAGTCGAGGCCGCCATCCCGAAAGGTCATGTAGACAGGATATTTCATAGTGAAAATCATGGAGTCTTCGCTCTGAAAGATCTTTAGAACTCCCCTCTTTTTTTCAAGGGAATTGTCTATAAAATGAGGTCTGTACCTAACCCGCCTCATCATATTACAGTAAGGACCACGTCAAACAAAATGGGAGACTACTTTGAAACTCTGCAAACCAAAATAATACATATATTTAGTGATCTTGATTATTATTTTAATATTTTTAAAGCCTTATTTATTTATTTGAGAGAGAAAGAGAGAGAGCTCAAGTGGTGGGGAGAGTGGAGGCAGAGGGAGAGAGGAAACTCAAGCAGACTCCATCCTGAGCAGGGAGCCGGATTCGGGCCTCAATACCGTGACCCTGAGATCGTGACCTTAGCCAAAACCAAGAGTCGGATGCTCAACCGACTGTGCCACCCAGGCGCCCCTTTCGTTGTTATTTTAAACTGAGAAAAACAGGCTCAAAGGAGTCAAATGGTGACTTGTCCACAGCTGCTAGGCCATGAGTTCCTTTAGAGGTGCTCACCCACCTGTGAGCTCAACTGGACTAGATCGTTTTCACAAAAGAACTTGTCCTTCCCCTTGATCTGCCAGTGGTCAAAGCACCTGTGCTTGCCCTAGATCATACAGGATACTTGCGCTCAGGGCTGTCACTGGAGAATACAACCTTGAACTTCCTACTGTCCAGTCTGTTAGCAAATACTGATTTTTGAAAAGTAATGTTTGTGGGAATACCCTGAAGGGTATGCAAATTAGCCATTCGGCTGGATACCCTACAATTTATCTTAGGACCAGACATGATTGTCAGGGTACTTGTGTGCTTAGATCACAGGTATTTGCCTCCTAGTAGAATGGACTTAGATGGACTGTGCGTACATAGAGGGCTACTCTCAGATCCAACCCTAAGAAATGTATCACTGTATCTAACAGAGATTTTGTTGATAACCCAGTCTGCTACATGGCCAGATTCCTCTTTACGAGGATCCATAGGAGAAATTCCCCTGGAGTTGCAGCTTTAGGAGAATCATGGCTTTTACTAAACATCCATTTATCTTATAAACAGCAGCACCAACCTCATAACAAGGAGTGCTTTCATTGCTCTGGCCGCTAGAAAACTTAGAGCCAAATTTATTTAGCAAGTGGAATACATTGCTCCATAATAATTTTACTCTTGCTTTGACTTCCTTACCCTCTTTTCCCTTTGACAATTTCTTTTATCTCTTTGTATTGCTTATGTTTTGTAAACCAACTCATTTTTTTAAAGACTTTATTTGTTTGAGAAGGAGAGCACACTGGGGAAGGGCAGAGGGAGAGGAAAAGAACTTCAAGCAGACTTATTGCTGAGTGTGAAACCTGCCTTGGGGCTCAGTCTCAATCTAGTGCCCAGGTGCCCCTAAACCAACTCATTTTTATAAACCCATTGTGGTAACTTTGTAAATTTCAGTTGGATTGAATTGCCTGAGCTCAGTCTTTATGCTGGGTACTTGCAGCAGCTGGGCATTGGAAATGATGCTCAGCTATGATTTTTTAGAGGCATATGCAAGTCATGAATGTAAATAGATCACGTTTCCAAGACCATGAAGTTGACAGATTTTTATATCAGAAGATGTAGTTAGCTCCATAAGATCTCTTGAACTTACAATCAGATATTTAAGGTTAAATAAATGGCCTTTGACATTTAGCTCTTGGCCTCATCAACATGCAAAATAGTAAATTTCTATCGGACTGTATTTTTGGATTTTGTGACAATCTGGAGAAAGACTGGTTGAAGTTTACTCTTTGTCTTCTGGATACATTAAACAAATGAAGAATGTAATTTGTAAGAAAGAATATTTGAATATTAAAGAATTATTTCCCAACTACTTTTATTCCTACGTGCATATTAAAATGCCATTAAATTACCTTCATAATAGAGCATTGAGCTGGCTAGTACTTTGATATGCTGATTACAAACCTTTCCTATTTACTAAATTAATAATTGATTACTCAAATTAGAAAGTCTAATATTGATGGTAATAAATATGCACTCTTGAAAAATATCCAAAACATTTCTAATATATATGGTCTTGACAATCATGCCAGCTCTTGTAATTGCTCTAAAATTTAAGTAATACATGGTAGGTGCTTTTTCTGCAACATTTGGGAGATGTTCACTTTCTGTTGAAATCCCCCCTTTCTCGAATTCCGTAATATTGCATCCACTTTCTTCTCTTCTTCCCTCTCTGATTAAGTCTTTGTCTTACCGAGCGTCTTCTCTTCCTCCTCACACCCTTGGACTGGAGGCATTTTCCAAGTTTAGTGCTCAGTCTGACCACTTCCCTCTTCACACTTGCTAGGGTAATGAATCCTTCTTAAAGCATCAACTATCACTCCTAACAGCTGACTCTCTGATCTGAATATTCACTTGAGTTCCAACTTCTCAGCTCAAATTATTTACTAGATACTTTCACGGACACCTCAATTCATTGGGTCAGCCATTAGTAAATACTGTCAACCTTGTTAGTGCTATCATAACACTTAGCAATCACACACAAAAATTTTTTATTGATTGTATATACTACATGTTACAATAGGTGCTTTAAAAACAAATTTCATTCCATCCTCTAAACCATCCTGGATTTTGTGACCTTCACTTTATCTATTAGGAAATTGGGAATGAAAGAGATAATAGAAACTTGTCCACGTTTTTTTCAACATTACAAAAATAAAATTTGAACTCCAGTCTGTCACATTAAGCTGCCTCCCAAACTTATATCTAAAATTAAATTCTCTTTTTTTTTTCCAAAATAAACTTTTGTGATGTTCCTATTTTTGCCTATGGTACCGTAATTCTCCTATTAAATATAGAAGCTTAAAACTTTGGTTACTTATTTGGTCCTCCCTCTCTTTATTCTTCTTATTCAAATCCATCACCAAGGCCTGCCATGTTGCTTCTTTCTAATTTTTCTTTCTTCCTTTCTCTACTTCATACTTATTCATTAATGTCTCTAATAAATTTTTTTCCTCTCTTTCTGCCTCTAGCTCTCCTGCATGCTTTCCTTCCCTGATTCATGACTGTTGAACCTTCCATAGGGCAGCCTTTGCCTTGCCATTAGCTGGTCAAAAGAAGCCTTCATATGACCACATTGTCTTAAGGCCCTTAGCCCAACAGTGTAGGACTTCTACAATTCAACTGATTTTTACAGTTTTGTCGGCCTTCACTTTACCTCCATTTCAATTTTCCACTCTCTTCATTCTCCCTGAAATGGCATTTAATTGTCCTTCTAAACTTTTGTTCACACAATTTTCTCTCTTTTGAAATAAATATCCTTCTCCCACTTCTTGCCTTAAAATGCTCATCTCAAGCCTCAGAGTTGGTTTTGTGGTTTTTACCTTTGTCAAAAGTTTACCCGTTGTATTTATTATTACTTATTCAGCACAATTATATGTTGCCTTGTGTTGTAAGGAAAATTGTATGTGTGTGTATGTGTGTATGTGTATTATGCCTCCTTGGTCAGATTTTAAATTCCTAGAGGGCAGGGATGGATTTCAAACACCTTCTGTATCCTTTGGAGGTTTGAAATGAGTTATAATATAAATCATCTACAAATAATATTCAAGGAAAGCAAATTACTTTGATAGAAGAAATGAAAAGAACATGGGTTTTAGAATTTATAATACCTGAATTCCCTTTCAATCAACTGTGCAAATTTAGTCACTTCAAATTCTTTAATAACATGAAGTTACTTCTGTCTACCTCATAGCTTATTGTGATAGTCAGTGAAGTACAGAGCATGTAGGCCAGTACCTGCCATCAATTATACTGAAAAATGAAATTATTATGGTTATTTGATAACTGAAGAGAGTTATTGTCTTTTTAAGCTCTATGTGATCATAAATGATTAGTTTGGGCCACCACTGTGTCTATAGTTGACTGACATGAATAAATGTATAGAATATACACTCAGCCTATTTAAAATAAGTTTGTTGCTTTGTTTGCTTCATCTGTTAATAGGAACTTACATAGAAATATGCCCACCAAAAAAAAAAAAAAAGAAAGAAAGAAAGAAATATGCCCACCAAAATGAAGGACTAGTCAGTTTTCCCCTGCAGCTCTTTCCATTCTTGCTTTTTATATTTTGAGGGTATAGAACTAGATGCATAACTTTATGCATCTAATGACCTTCCTGGTGAATCAGATCTTTTGTCATTAAACATGCAGTTTCTCTATCTGTAATAAAGCCAATTATTTTTTATGGTAAAAATAAAATAAAATAAAATAAAATAGTTGCATATTTCTGTTCTTTGAATCATACTATTTTAGAGTGGAAATGGTTCTCATCTAAATCATGATTCCCCAACACAGGTCTGCAAGAAAATGAGAAAAATATTATTTTTAAAGATTTTATTTATTTACTTGAGAGAGAAAGAGCATGAGCAGGAAGAGGGGCATTGGGAGAGGGAGAAGCAGACTCCCCACTGAGCAAACACAACACTGAACCCAACACAGTGCTCGATCCAAGGACCCTGAGATCATGACCTGAACCAAAGGCAGACACCTAACCGCCTGAGCCACCCAGGCACCCTGAGAAAAACATTTTTATAATGATCTTTTTTTTGTGACACTAAATAATATAATTTAAAATATTACTCTACATATTGTGATTATGATTCTCCTACATTGTGTACATGTTAAAATTCCTTTGTTTTATGAAACAATGTTGATGATACATAGTAGAGGGTAGTAGTTGTGAGTTTTGTGGTAACCGATATGACTTTCCTTGATGAAACAGAAAATTGGCAAATGGATGATAATTTCCACAGTATTTTTAAAAAGGTTACAGGTCCACATTACCCCAAATGCCTAAAACCCTAACCTAGCCCAAGCTCTTTGTTTCAGAGTGGAAAATTATTTGACCTACAGAAGTTATATTACTTGTTCAAGCTCACAAAACTACTGCAGACCTACTATGAGAATTCAACTCTCTAAACTCTCAGAATGTACATCATCCTTTAAGTGAAAATTGATCTTTTCTACTAATAGAAATGGGAAGCTATTTTCCATTTGACTCTTGAAGAAAGTGCATTGTATACATTTTATTCATTTATAATAAACTTATTTATTCCAAAGGATGACTTTATCCCTAACTGGAAACAATAATAAGCTATAAACCCTTAAAGGATATTTAAAATAGTTTCCCAAGTTTTTAAAATTTCATATTTTCCATTTAGTTTCAAACAAAACTAATTTTCTTACTTAAAAACTATGGAAAATACAGAAATAAAGGAAGGAGGAATAAGAACCATATTATTCCAGAGAGAATCATGTTGATATTTGAGCATAATTCCTGCTATATATTTTTCTTTTTTAAAAAGATTTATTTATTTATTTATTTATTTATTTATTTATTTATTTATTTATTATTTGAAAAAGAGGGAGAGAGAGAAAACCTGCAATTGGGGGGAGTAGCAGAGGGGAGGAAAAAGGAGAGAAGCAGACTCCCTGATAAGCTGGGAGCATGAAGCAGAGCTTGATCTCACAACCCTGAGATCATGACCTGACCTGAAATCAAGAGTCAGACATTCAACCAACTGAACCACCTAGGCGCTACATATTTTTCTACATATATGTTTGCATAGTTGAAATTATACTATAAATAGAAATATGAAATATTTCTATTTCTGGGTTCTTCATTTTAATTATTTCAAAATTTAAAATATAAGTAATACATTCACATTGTTTCAAGCTCAGAAAGTACAAAGAATATAGAGTGAATATTCTCTTCTGACCTAACTTGCTGTCACCTACTTCTCCTACTTAACAAAAAATAACATTTCCAGTTTTTAAAATTTTTGGTATGTGTATTCTTTTAGAGATATTTTATGCTTATTCTCAGGTTCTTTCACTCCATATTAAGACATAAGCATTTCCCCATTAAAAAATTATTTTTAAGTGCTATATATTGTTTTATTTTGTAGATATGCCATAATTTATTTAGTCATGCTTATATATTACACATTAAAATTGTTTTCATACTTTATTTTTAGTAAAATTTCAGATCCTATAGCTTAAACTAAATGAATCCATTGATATTTTTACTTTATAAATTATAAGGCCTTAGTTATAACTTTCCTTAAACCGATTAGTTTTATTTTACTTCTAGTCCCAAAAACAAATATATTGTTTCTTCAACTGAAGCTGGTCAATCAGTCTGGGATTGAAACAATCTTTTATTTACATGAGCTGATTTCAGCTGAATACACTCATATTCTCTCAAGAAAGAATATTGGCCCCCTTCAGTGCACCATAAAGAACCTACTATCAGAATGCAGCAGTAGAACAAACTTTTCACTTTAAGATGAACAAAGACTGAGATCTAATGTAAAAAAAAATGGTGAATATAGTTGATAACACTGTATTGTATAATATTGAAATTTGCTGAGAGAATAGAACTCAAATATTCCCACAAAAATTTTTAGAAGATAAATTTGTGAAGTAGTGGATGTGTTAATTAACTTGAGTGGGAGAGTCCTTCACAATGTACATGTATGCGTATCAAATACATATATCAAATCACCATTGTGTATGCTTTGAATATCTTACCATTTTGTATGTCAATCATACCTCAATAAAACAAACTAAAAAGAAAGGAATGTACCAGTAGAGTTGATGCCATTTTGACCTCAATATGATCACTGCATCCTATATCCTGGGATCTCATGGGTTCACATATTGTTGGCTAAAACTTTGTTTAGAGCTCTCTCTCCCTAAGGCAGAGAGAAGAGATGGATTCAAACATCAGCAAGGACATGAAAAGGACATGAAAAACAGCATGGTAATTAATAAAAAAAGAAAGATTATCCAAGTAGTAAACATACCAAGAATAAATGTTTATGCTGCTTTCAGAGGACCATGCAGTGTCGATGGGCTTAGTGCTAAATGCTGATGACATTGGTTCCTCGTGGATTGGTCAGAAAAAAAGTTTGCTTCATTGAGAAGAATATTCATGACAATGCATAAAGAAAGGAGAAGCCTCAGCAAAATAGGGTACAGGCCATCCATTTCTAGCATAGAGGAAGGTATATGAGAAATTGAGCTATGCAGGGTGAGAAATCTGAACCTAAGCTATGACAATATTAGCACAAAGGGACTAAAAAGAAATCTGGCGGGATCCCTGGGTGGTGCAGCGGTTTAGCGCCTGCCTTTGGCCCAGGGCGCAATCCTGGAGACCCGGGATCGAATCCCATGTCGGGCTCCCGGTGCATGGAGCCTGCTTCTCCCTCTGCCTATGTCTCTGCCTCTTTCTCTTTCTGTGTGTGTGTGACTATCATAAATAAATAAAAATTAAAAAAAAAAAAAGAAATCTGGCAAGAATGGAAAATACCTGGTTAAAAGATCTACAGTAAACAAGGGAAAATATGGCTTTACCATAAATGGAAATATCAAATATAAGCCCAACTTTCAGAAAAGCAACTTCACTTTACGCTTTTCGCTCTAATTCTCTCCCAACCAAGCCAATTCCCAGCCCCATTCTATCCTTCATAAATAAAGTCCTTGGCCTTGTGTCATTCCTTGATGTGGAAATGTAACATGTTCTCAATTTGATGTAAAGTGTTATGCAATTGCAGGATCCAGCTCACTCTTCTGGCTATATTTCCAAATACGTGTTACAATATTAAGCTAGAACTCTCTATTATAGAGATGTTCAAAGTGACTTTAGGAAAAAGCAGAAATCACTAATGCAGAAAAATCATAATGCAGAAAAATCACTACTGGAGACTTCAGTTCAGGTTTGAATTATCTCAATCCATGATACTGGTTTTGGGTGACCTTTGAGTATAAGTGCTAAAAGCACTTAGGTTGGTGGCAGAAGCAAACATAAATCCTCTTTGGAGAAAGATAGCATTATTCTGGACTTCAAACATTTCTAGAATTTTGTAAATACCATATCTAGCCCATAATAAAAAAAAACATGTAAGGAGTAAAATAATATGAACTAAAATTGATAGAAACAGCAGATAATAGAGACAGATTCACAGAAGCTACAAATATGAATTTGAGAGACTAACTTCAAAGTAACCGTATTATTAAGGTCAAGGAGATTTTTACAAATCAAACAAGATTGAAGATTTCAGCCAAGAACAAAGAAACTAATAAATAAATACAACAACAAAAAGTTTAAGAGCAGATCAGACACAACTGAAGAGAGAATTAGTAAACTGAAAGATAAGTCAGAAGAGTGTCCAGAATGAAGTAGACAAAAAAAGAATATAAAAATCAGGAAAAAAAAAAAAAAAGCAAGAGATATAGAACTACAGTGAAAAATTCTAACATATGTTCACTGAATTTCAAGAAAGAAAGAGACTGTGGCAGTAGCAATTGTTAAAAGATAATGATTGAGAGAATTTCCCAAATTGGTGAAAGATGTCAACCCATAGATTCAATGAATCCTATGAACTCTAAGAAAAATAAATAAATCCTTAGATACACTATTGGAAACCAAAGACAAAGAGAAAGATTTTAAGATAATAATAGAAGACAGATTACTGTCAAAAGAACAAAAATAAAGCAGATTCCTCAGTGGAAACAACAGAAATCAGAAGACAAAAAATATGTAAAATACTAAGAGAAATAAACACTCTCACAAACAGCCAATCCAAGCCAAATTGTGTTTTCTGCAACATTTGTCTATGAATAGTCAGAATTTGGACTGCCAGATCCCTGCATTTTGCCCCCCGCTTCCAACTCAGGAACAACCAGGAAAAGCCAAATATATTTCTAAACCAATCAAATCACATAAGATGCCTTGCTTCTAGTTAGCCCATTTCCAGCTTCCTCATGCCAACAACTTCTAATCGGAGACACCTGACTACTTCCCATTTTCTCACGATTGGCTTTCATATTCCTCTGACTGCCTTTGAGTTTCTTCCCCATACAAGTGATTGTGGCTGACTTCTTTGCTATAGCAGCTCTGAACTGTTCTCATTTGAGTGGTCTTTTGATTTATTCCCACACTCCTAAAAATAAAGCCCCAAACAATCTGAGAGTTTTCATTAACTGGGCTCCAATTTATCAAGTTATTGTGATACTTGAACACATCCTTTAATAATTTAAAAGGAACCATTTGGGGATCCCTGGGTGGCGCAGCGGTTTAGCGCCTGCCTTTGGCCCAGGGCGTGATCCTGGAGACCTGGGATCGAGTCCCATGTCAGGCTCCCGGTGCATGGAGCCTGCTTCTCCCTCTGCCTATGTCTCTGCCTCTCTCTCTCTCTCTATCATAAATAAATAAAAATTAAAAAATAAATAAATAAAAGGAACCATTTAAGACAATTTACTAATTACCAATCATTCTAATCTGTCCAATAAATCAGGTCTCTTAAGGACCTCTTATATAACAATAGACCAGTTTCTGTTTTATACATTCCTAATACTGAGCACACATGTGTAAGTCATACATATGACTTAGGAACTTCATCTACACATTTTTCTTTTTTTTTAAAGATTTTATTTATTTATTCATGAGAGACACAGAGAGAGAGAGGCACAGACACAGGCAGAGGGAGAAGCAACCTCCATGCAGGCTTCCTGCATGGAGCCTCAATCCCGAGTCTCCAGTCTCCAGGCTGCAGGCTCAGGCAGTGCTAAACTGCTGAGCCCCCCGGAATCCCCATCATCTACCTATTAATGGCCAAGTGTTTGTAATCTTTCCTTTCCAAACTAAATTATAACATCATCTCAATGAGATCTTCTCATTGATCATCTTAATGATCTAGACTTCCAGTTATAAGACGAATAAGTTTTGGGTATATAACATACAGCACGGTGTTTCTTAAAGTAACTAAAAGTAGATTTTAAATATTCTCATCATGAAAAAATTGTATTTATGTGAGGTGGTGAAGGCATTAACTAACCTTACAGTGGTAATAATTTTGTAATATATATATATATCAAATCATCATAATGTACACCTTAAACTTACACAATGTCAATTATATTTTAATCAAGCTAGAAGAAAAAAATCTTGATGATTTTATATAAAAAAGAAAAACTGCCAACCTGGAATTCTATACCAAGTGACATAGCCTTCCATAAAAAAGTAAAATAGACATTTTCAGACCAACAAAAATGAGAGAATTCATCATCAGCAATCTGCACTAAAGAAAATACTAGTTGTTTTTCAAGCAGGAAATGATTCCAGATAGATTGGAACTACAGTTAAAAAAAAAAAAGAGCAGCAATAAAAATGATTATGTGTGTGAATCTAAATAAATACTGGCTACATAAATCAATAATTATAGTCATTTTTGGTATTTGAAATAGAGAATTAAAATACAAAACTACAATTAGGGTGAGTAATGGGTCAGTAGGATACGGAATAAATGGTATATTCTTAGATTATTGTGTTATGCAGAAAAAGTTAAAAAGTATTGCTATTACACTTAGTTAAGAGAAAGATGAATATCATTATTTCTAGGGTTACAATTATATATATTGTAAGAGAACATATGACCTCCAAGATAATGAAAAAATGACAATATTTTCTTAAAGTTCTCAATCAATCTGAAACAAACTGATGACAGGGGGAAAAAGAAACCTAGGATAAGCAAGATAAATAGAAAATACTGAGTAATTTGATACTACAATACTACTACTACACATTATCAGTAACTACCTTAAATGTAAATTGACTATACTTCAATTAAAATGCAAAGATTGTCATACTGGATTTTTAAAAATTGCTGTTTATAAGAGACATATAAAAAACATAATGATCCAGAAACTTTGAAAACACAAAGATAGAAAAAGATTTATCTATCATAAAAACACAAATCAAAAGAAAGTTATAAATATTTTAATATCAGTAGGCTTCAAGTCTACTAGTGTTAATAACGCTAGCATTAATTGATATACTAGTATTAATATATTAATATTATTAGTATCTTTATAATGACAAGATGCCTCACTTAGCAGATAGATATAACAGTTTAAACTTGTATGTACTTATTAGCTTCAAAATATATAAAGTAAAACCTAACTGAACTAAAAAGACTTAAATAAATTCACAATTATATTGGGAATTTTTAACACATCTGTTCCAGTAACTGACAGATGATTTGAACAACATAAATAGTAGAACAGGATAAATATTAAACTGAAATATATATATGGATATATATCTCCATATATAAAAATATAGTGTATATTCATATGTATAAATATATTATTACTATACTACATTACTATTACATATACTATATTATTATATTACTATTATATATAATGTATATATAGTGTTATATAAATAATATATAATTTATAGATTATCATATAACTTATGTAATAAATTATATATTTTTTATATATAAATGACACTGCACGTAACAACTGCAAAATATAGTCTTTTGAAGTACCATATAGAAAATTAGGATATCTGGGACATAAAATAAGTCTTAACAAATTTCAAAGAACTGAACTTCTACAGATCATGTTCTTTAACTAAAATGCAATTAAGCCAGAAATCAAATAACAGGTCATAGAAGAAATCAAAATGAAATAGAAATATATTTTGAAGAAATGATAATGAAAATAGAAAATATCAAGAGGTGAGGGATATAGAGTAATTTATAGATTTAAATACATACATTTGAAAAGAAAGATCAAGTCAATAAAGTCATGTAAAAAAATTAGAAAAATAACAATACCTAAAACCCAAAGTAAAAAATAAATAATAATGGTAGGAGCATAATGAAATAAAAGACACTTGCAAAACAGAAAACCAAAATGTCCAAAATTGCTTTTTTCAAAAGACTGATAGATTAATACAGCTCTGGCAAGACTGATAAGGAAAAAGAAGAAAAATCACACATAATTTGAAAAATAGAAATGGGACATTACTACAGACCCTACCCATACTAAAATTTCTGAATAATTTTATGCCATTAGATTTGATTACTTTAGATGAAATGGATGAATTGACATAGAAAGAAACCTATTTGTTCATTAAAATTTTGAATCTATAAAAGAGGATTAAAGAGTACACTTATTGTGATAAGCACTAAATAATGTACAGAATTCCTGAATTATTATACTGTACACCTGAAACTAATATAACATAGTATGTTAATTATGCTTCAGTTAAAAAAAAGAAAAAAATTGAATGTATAATTTAAAGCCTTCCAACAAGAGTGCTCCAGGTCCAGATGGTTTTATAAGCAAAAGCAAAAAAAAAAAAAAAAAAAAAAAATTTTTTTCTTAAATAAGCAAAAGCATATAGAATACAGGAAGAAATAATGGCATTCACATACAAACTAAAAATTGAAAAGGAGGAAGTATATACCAATTCCTTTTATGAGACATGTAAAACTTGATATCAAAACCCAACAAAGGCATAAAAAAGGAAAATTTCAGGCCAACATTTCTCATAAGCATCCTAAACACAATATTATCATAACAAATATTACAATTTATAAAAAGGATAATGCATCAAAACCAAATGTGGCTTATTCCAGAAAAGGAAAATTGGTTTAAAATTTTAAAAATGACAAAAATAAACAAACAAACAAACAAATAAATAAATAATAATAAAATAAGTAATGTAAGTCAACATGTTTACAAAATGAAGGAATAAAATCTATGATCATTTCAATAGATGACAAAATTCAATATCCATTCATGATTTAATAAAATTTTTCAAAAATTAGTGTTAGAAAGGAACTTCTTTAATCTGGTTAAATATGAATACAAAATCACTGTAGCAGTTATCATTTCTAATGGTAAAAGCTTTCCCTTTATAATAAAAATCAGGAAAAGATGCCCACTCTCACCATTTCTGTTTAATGTTGCATTGTAGATCTTAAAGGCAGTGTCCATAACCTTATGGGCCTGCTGAATACATGCCTAGCATTAGCAAAGTATTCATGAGAAATTTATTTTGAAATAATCTGATGTCTTAAAAAAGTATCAAAATTAATGCAATACTGCAATAATTCCTTAACTGGTCTGCCCCAACCACTTGTTCTTCATAGAGCCATGCTTTTTAAAAATACTGATCTGATTATTACTTAAGACACTAAGGACACTGCCATGACTCACCAACCTCACCTGATTCTTAATCATATTTTATGTCCCTCTTCCTCTTCTCTGCATTCCAATCCCACCAGCTTTTCTCAGATTCTCCAAGATGGGCATCTTACACATCTAGACCTTTCCACAGGCTCTTATCCCAGGCTGAGACCATCTCTACCATTCTTTTACCTAGTTCTTTGTTCAGACTTTACCTCACCAGTTTAGGGATAATCTAATAAAAACCTAAGATGTCACAGTAGCCATCAGCACATTAGCACCACATCTTGCTTTCTAAGATGATTCTTTAGTAAAAGGAAACAGAGCTACTTGAAGATATGGCTGGGCCAGAAAATCTACAAGATGAACCTGGAGCATCTAATAATGTCAGAAAGTAAGGAATTGGTCAGGCACACATACTTAACACCCCAACCCCATGATCTGAATATGTCAAAGGGGCACAGAAGCCAACTGAAAGAGCTCCTAATGGCCAAAGCTAGAATAGTCAAAGTAACACAGGAAATAAAGAAGTATGGTTTGTAATCCTAAGTATAAAATAAATTTCCATGAGTCCATATTAATAGAAATGATTGAATAAATTAACAAACTGACAAATCTCCTGCACAGAATTCCAAATAATTTTTGTAGATACCCTGCCCTCAGGAAGGAGGAGGAGGAGGAAGAGGAGGAGGAGGAAGAGGAGGAGGAGGATAGTTCCTCATTCCTTAATATAGGCTTTCCATTGTAACTCCCACCCAAAGAGTATAGAGTAGAAAGGAGGGTAGGGGAGAGTAACTTTACAGTGGAGAAACTTGCCAAACACTACTTTAGCCAGGCAAACAAGGTCAACATCAACAGTGATAAGTCATGTTGATAGTACATACCTTCAATATGATGTGATGAGAAAGGCATTTTACCTCTGTGGTCTTCCTCTCAAAAACATCTAACCCCAGTCGAGAAAAACATCAGGCAAATCCCAGTTGAGGGTCAGTCTACAAAATATTCAATCAGTACTTGTCAAAACTGTCAAGGTCATCAAAAACAGGAAAATCTGAGAAACTGCCATAGCCAAGAGGAACCTGAGGAGATACAATCACTAAATGTAATAGAGTATCCTGAATGAGATTCCAGAAAACAGACCTCAAGTAAAAAGCATGGAAATCTGAATAAAGGACTTTAGTTAATAGTAATGTATCAGTATTGGCCTCATTAATTGTGACAAATGTACCATACTAATGTAAGAGGTTAACAGCAGAGGAAACAGTGTGGGGTGTTTGGGAAGTCTCTATACCATTTTTGTAATTTTTCGGTAAATCTAAGTCATTTATTTTTAAAAGTTTACAAAAACCACAAAGAAATAAACCCTAAATACTGAATGCAATATAGTATACTTTCTACCTTCCATAAATTATTCAAAAAAGTCTGCCAAGTATTGGCTTGAATATAGAAACATTTTTCTTAAACTGGGGAGTGGGTACACAGACTTCTGTTGTATTCTCTAATGCCAGTTTGAAAGTTTAATACTTCATTTTTTTTAAATGCTAAATTATAAAGCAATTACATGACAGTTGAATTGTTGATTCTCCTATAATGGCTACTTAGATGGCTTTTTCTTAAGGCATCAAATGATTGGAGAATAATTTTTCAATGATCCTGCTTTGTTGGTATCCAAATATCTCTAGAGTACCCAGGGAGTGATGGACACTGTCTTTGGGGAAGCAGCAGACCAGACTCACCTCCAGGTAACAGGGGCTCACAGCTCCCTGCCATTTTTCTTGATTTATAATTGAGACTTTCTATCTGATGATTTTTTTTTAAAGATTTTATATATTTATTAAATGAGAGACACAGAGACAAAGGCAGAGGGAGACGAGACGCAGGCTCCTCACAGGGAGTCTGACGCGGGGCTCAATCCCTGACCTTGGGATCACGCCCTAAACTGAAAGTAGATCTTCAACTGCTGAGCCACCCAGGGGTCCCTCTACCTGACAATTTAATGTCTATCCATCCCAGTAGATTACTAGCTGCCTGAGAGCAGGGATGATTGTGTATATCTTGCTTAGCAAGGGGCCTGGCACACAATAAGTGGTCAGTAAATATTTTTATAGGGTGAATGAATGACTTTAATTTAATGATTCAAAGCTCAGGCCCTGGAGTTACCTGGGCCTGAGTATAAATTTCAGTTTCTCCACTTACTAGGAATCAGGCCAATAATAGTGCCTATTCCAAAAAGTACATTATGAATGGATGGGCATGCTTAGGGTTCTTTGCAAATGAGCTATAATTTTTATTAGGTGCTCGTTGGATTAAAAAGGTTAACATTTGTAAAGTACTTATAATAGTTCCCAGCTTCTTGTTTGTGTTTATTTATTTTTTTAATGTTGCTGTTGGCCAAATTAAGCTGTATTCACTTTGCACAGTCTGTTAGCAATAGTCTTTGGAAATGCATGCATAGTCTTTGGAAAGAAAATGCCTAAAATACATACTATAAATCCTCATTAGTTCAAAATATATTACTCTTAGAATATGTGATAATTCAGAAAAGAACCTGGTCCAAACACCTTTGTAGTATTTATGGAGAAAAAAATTGTACTATAAAAAAGGGATCATTAAACCATTTAAGAAAATAGTTTTAGAGCACTTTGGCAATACCATTAATATATTATTAGCAATCCAACCATGAGAAAATTATGTGGGGGGCCCATAAATTGGGACCCATCTCCCAAACATTAGTTTTCAAAGTTTTTGATCTGGAATCAAAATGTAGCAACGAATTTTACATTACGATCTAGTATGTGATAATATGCATGTATATGTGTGTATGTGTATGCACATATTTGTATGTATATTTTATAGGTGTATATATATACATATATTTTTATATGTATATATATAAATAAGTGTGTGTATAATGGAAATAATAGTCACCCTAGCGGAGTAATGAATGCATTCTGATTCTTTTTTCAAGTCCACTCCATTCTATCCATTCCATTTTGTCTCATTTAAAAAATGCTATTCAAGATTTCCTAAAATGATCTAAATATCCACTAATATTTTCAAATCTGTAGCTTGATAAAAACAATAACCACAAAGAAATAAACAATACTGTTTTAAACTACTGCCTCTCAAACTTTAGCATGCATCAAGATCACCTGAGGACTTATTAAAGAGATTTCTGGGTGCCTGTTGGTGGGTGGTAGGTAGAAAATTTGTGCTTCTAACAAGTGGAGAGTAAGTCTGTTGCTACTGGTCTGGGGACCACAATTTGAAAACCTTTGCATTAGATAATACTAGTGATTGAAAAAAGGCAAGCACGAGTACATGGTTCCATATGCTTCGTGGTACCAGCTTTATTTTTTAATTCATTTTGAACCTCTTATCTCTGCTTTAGATTCAATCCCTACCTGTTCTGGTCCTGGGCTTATTCTGGATTCCACTGATTTTGGTGGGCCTGATGTTTCTATTTCCCTTATGAGCCAGAAAGTCCACACTCATCTCCTGCTTAGTGGCTCTCTCTTATTGATAATCTCTCTCTTCAGAAAAGTCCAGAAGGTAATGAGGTTATTGGGATGGTTTCGGTTGAGTGACAAACATAATTATTCATCACAATGATTCAAGGAACGTTCACATTTGATGCTTATTTTGAAGAATCCAAAATGAATTAGTTACTGCTCTGGTAAAAAGTCAACCAGAATGTCATGCCAGGACCTCAAGGCTATTTACTCTCTATGACTTTTGGTTATTTTCTGTTTCCAGAAGGTGGGGTAATGTGTAATGTTATGAATGAATACTTTCTCAATCTTGATTGACTCAATCAAAAGATGGTTCAACAAATACGTACTACAAGGATTCTTTGGGTAGAATCACCATTAACTAAATAGAAAAACAAACAGCAGTTAGAAACTAAATCTAGTTGAGAAAGAAAATGACCCTTAATTGTGAATTGATGAGGTTTGGGCAATGGTGGTACCTCAGCCTAAGAGGAAACTGGTGAAATCAAATGTGAAGAAGTCTCAGGATTGATATCGCTAGGGCAGAGATCAAATAAATGGTGGCATTGGGCCAAGAAATAGCAGTGTGGCAGCTGGATTAGATACCAGAGAGAATAATACCCGGGACCAAGATGGATGTAGGGAGGGAGAGGCTGCCCGTTGAAATAGGGATATTGACTGTTTGGCTAGGGGAGGAAGCAGGAGCTGAAACCAGGAATCAGAGATTACTGGTTGTCCAGAAAAGACAAAGGGCACTGGTATCCAATTTAAGTTTTTAGAGAAGGAAGAACTGCTTGGCTCCAAGTTCACAAAAGGGCCTAGCATCTGAATTCATCTTAAGACTGGTTCTCTCTGTTTCTCTCTTTTGCTTCTCCGGCTTGAAATTTCTTACTTTCTTTTGAGTAGGTGATTGAGATAGGGATTTCCCGAAGTGTGGAATGAATGTTCTATAACAAGAATGGTATTTAATTTTTCTTTGGCTGCAGTGTGCACAGACAAACAAACTTAGGTCACTTCTTCATGAAAAACGCAGTTCAGTTTGGGGTTTTGGAGGAGGTACCCAAGATAGATTATGTTTTTGGGTTACAAAATTCATGAAGGGAATCAATAGCAGCAGCTTTTCCACAGCCACCTAACCTGCCTCAGGCTGAGGGTAGTAGCTGCTAGATTTTGGCTTCTTTTGTCTTTCCAGCCCCACCCCCACCGGTTCTCAGTAGCCTTGGAATTCAAATGTAGATGAAATGCAGATTCTTGGGAGAAGGGAAGGAGTGACTGGTTGGTTGGTTGGTTGGTTGGTTGGTTGAATGGGAAAAGAGGAGACTCTCCAATTTGAGATTTTCCATTGTTCGGCTGAGGCGGGGAATGGCTTCGACTCTGGATCTGAAGAGTCTTCACTGGAGTGGGGCTGATAGTCTATTACCAATTGTTCAGATAAATTTGGAAAAGGAGTAAACTGGCTTGTGTTGGTCTCCACCACTGGCTCGAGTCAGGTAAGAGCTGAAGCTTACTGCCGGTAGATGTGTGTTTTAATCCTGTGTGTATGTCAGCTCACTTGTTGACCACCCCCATAATCCTTAAGGTTTACATATTTTACTAATACATCCCATTGGGCTGCATGTATTTTTGGTACAATGCCGATATCTCCCTTGATGAGTTTTGGGGATGTGATTCCACTTTTATTCTCAATTCACCGAGAAAGTGCTTTCACAGCACCCACACACGTGGTCATGGTAACTACTGTAAGACTTCACTATTTCATAAAAGGTGGTATAAATTCAAAGACATTCTATGGTCTTGGACATATTTGCTTCTCTTATGAGCACCGATAAGTGTTGATGATTTGAAAAAAAATGAAGGAAGAAAGCAAGATTTGCTTAAAAGTAAGACAGTTTGAATTAATTGAGGTAAAATACATACATAAACAAAATGGTACTCCATAAACTGGTTGGGTGTTTCCTGCCGAGGGCAGATGAGAAGTAGTAACAAAGTGGACAGTTGAAAACTTGCTCAAGTTCTCGGTCACTGGTTGGGTATCTCAGTACTGCTCACAGTGGAAAGCCACTGATTGTTGGGAGAGAGGGAGCTGGAGCTGAGCTTAGGAGAGTGGCTTACCCCCGCTTCGTTATGGGGGTGACCTCTACCCAGTGGTTGTTCTTTTACTGTCGTGGACTAGTCATAGCAGCATAAATAATCCAGGTCACCAGGATTAAAGGTCCCTGTAAATTGGCTTTTTGGAGTTACCTTTTTAAAATCTGTAACTCCCCCTTGCTCTTTTTCTCCACATTGACGGAAGTCACCTTAGCACTAGGATTGTTGTATACACACTAAGGGTACTAGCTCAATATCTGAGTATGGCTGTCTTTCTGTCCTTGTTTCTTTCTCCTTTCCCCTTGGCAACAGTGGTAGTGCTGGAGACCTTAGGGACACTGTATTTAACATTACAGACCATTAAGAACATGGTGGACCACTGGTGAATGCTTCACAAATTTTGTTCTAAGAGTGGCAAGTAATTAGGGTGGTGGCCTGGCGGGAAGAAGAAATGTTTATATTTGTATCAACCTATTGCATATGGGTTTCTACGTGTGAGCTGTGTCTGTTCATTTTAGATTGAGGATCCCTTTTTAATTTATATTTTCTTACACTTGTGTGACTTTTAACCATCTGGGCGCTTGGAGTAAGTAGGTGAGCTAATTGCTTTGAGACTTCACAGATTATATATGAAGTCCTAGTCCTTGCCTTCAGGGAGCTTACAACTTTCATTGATGTTATTTGTGTGGCTGGAGAGACACAGCCACATGATTAGACATGATTAGATGGAGCCTAATAATGACAACGTCAAGCGGGGAAGAGGAGCAAGTATTTGGGGGAGGCAGAATTTGAGCCATCAGAAAAAAGGGGCAGAGCTTGAGAGTTCCTTATTTGGTAGAGGAGGTGGGCCATTTGTGGTTCTGTTGTCAAAGCATTTGATAACGGAAGCTGGACGTCTGGATGTCAGACTTCACCGTGAACACGAGAATTCCAACTCATTGAATAAAAACTTTTTTTTTTTTATGCAGAGAGAATGGTGCTGGGGCTGGAGAGTCCAATTTGCAGATGAAGTCTGAAAGAAGGTCACGGTCTAGAAGTGGGGGGTGGGAGAGCAGAGTGGACGAAACGGTTAAAACAGGCAGAGATGGATGGGCCCTTCGAGGGGGGCACGCCCGAGGGCCCCGGGAGCCCCTGGAGAGGGAGCAGCTGATTTCTGCCCTGGAGGTCAGAAGGTTACGCTTTGGAGGTGACGTCGGAGCTGCAGTTTAGGGTTGCGAGGGAGCATTCCGGGCGGAGGGGATCGCAGGTAGGCGCCGGGCGGGACGAGGATGGCGACTCGACTTTAAGTGGCTTAAGGGCAAGCGCTCGTGCTCGTCCCGGGAGCGGGGAGGGCAGGAAATTCAGCGGGGTCTGTGGAAGCCCTGCGGCTGCAAACCGTAGGTCTGGGGCCCAATCGAATTGGGTTACGGGAAGAAGAGTAGTGGGAGGAGCCTGCAGGGTGGAGGGCCGGTTAGGGACCCGCGCGGGATAGAGCCCCGGGAACGCGGTGCCGGCCGTGGCCCCCTTCGGGGAGATGTGGGCTCTGGGGGTGGCTTCCCGGTGCGGGGGTGGCCGCGCTCGCGCAACGAGGTGGAGAAGTCGGGGAGGGCGGCCTGGCGCTGTCGGCTGTGGGGGCGGGGGCGGGGGGGGGGCGGGCTGGCTCCGCGCCGCTGGGGAGCCGTCCGGGCCCGGCAGGTGTGCCCTGGCAGGTGGCCGGGCGGGCCGCCCCACGTTGCGCATCTCTCCTCTGTAGTGGAGCAAGGGCCAGCCCCTCGCCCGGCTCGGACTGGAGGGCCTGGCCTGCCCCCCCCCGCCCCAAGAAGAACCCCCACTGACAGCTTCGTTCCATTAGAACCCAGACCTCCCGGGAGCCCAGATGCTGGCCCCTCCTCCCCGCTCCCCGTCCGAGAGGAACAGGGAGGCCCGGCGTGGGGGAAGCTGCGGGCGGGGAGGCGGCGGCCGCGCCCTCGCACCGCCCCGGCTCCCACCCCCGGCCTCCCGCCCGGCGAGCGTGTCCCGAGCGCTCCGGGCCGCACGGCGGGGCGCGGGCTTCGGGCTCCGGGTCTTGGCGGCCGCCGCGGGGGAGGCGGGCACGTGTGAGGGCGGGGGACCCACCTGGCCCGGGACGCGCGTCTGGGGGCGGGAGCTCCGCGCCGCCCGGGAGCGGGGAGCGGGGGGCGGGGGGCGCCCCTGCCGTCGGGGCGGCGGGCTCTGCAGGCCGGCGCGGCGCCCCCACGGCCTCCGGCCCAACTTGGGGCCCGCCCCGCCGGGCACTGCCGCCGTCCTCGGCGACCCTCGAGGCCCCCCGCTCCCACGTCGGGGCGCGCCGGCGGGCAGCGCGGGCCGCGGGCGCCCGCCCCCGCCCCGCCCCGCCCCCCGCGCCGGCCCCGCCCCCCGCGCCTCGGCCCCGCCCCCGCCCGGCTCCGCCCCTTCCTGCCGCCCGGCTCCCCGCGGCCGCCCGCCCGCCCGCCCGCCCGCCAGGCCCCGGAGCCGAGCCCGCCGCTCCCCGCGGCCGCCGCGCCCCGCCCGCCGCCCCGCCCCGCCCGCGCGGGCGGTCCGAAAACCCGGAGCGCGGGAGCGCGGCTCCGCCGGGCCCGGGCGGCCGCACTGGGCATGCTCAGTAGCCGGGGCAGGTTTTTTGGTCGCAAGTAGGAAGCTTTCTGCACTACACCGGAGAGGGGGAGCCACGGAGCCAGCCGCGCCGCCGTGCACCGCCGCCGCGCCCGCCCCAGCCCGGCCCGGCCCCGCGGCGGGGCGCGATGAGCCCGAGCCCCAGCCGGCCCGCCGGGGAGTGAGCGCGGGGCGCGGAGGGCGCGTTGCGCAGCTGCTCCTGCGCACAACCCCGCCGCCGCCGCCGCCGCCGGCCCGCACCGGCCGCGAGTGCGAGAGGCTCGTCCTGCGCTGAGCTCCGGGCGCCGGGCGCGGGAGCAGGAAGCGCAGGCCACGCAGGGACCCAACTGAAACAAAGTGTCGGCCGCCCGGCGGCGGCGGCGGCGCCTCGCCCCGACCCTGCCCCTCCCGCGCGCCCGCAACTCCGCCGCCCACCATGGCTTCCGAGGAGCTGTACGAGGTACCTCCCCTCCCCCCTCCCCCCGGACCCTCGGGCCGCCCCCGCCCGCGCCCGCGCCCCCGCCCGCGTCCGCGTCCAGCCCGACGGCCCGCTCCGCCGCGGGCGCCCGCCTCGCCCCCTCCCCCTGCCCCTGCCCCTGCCCCTGCCCCTCCCCTCCCCCTCCGCGGCCGCAGTTTGCTGGACGGGAAATGTGCGCCGAGGGAGCCCGGGCCGCGCCGCCCCGGGGGGCAGGGCAGGGGGGGCTCCCGGAGTGCCGGGGCGCCCGCGGGCGGCGGGCGGGGGCGGGGGGTGCAGCTCCGGCACCGGCGCCCCGGCTCCCGCGGAGCCCCAAGTGCAGCTGGCGGGGGCGGCGGGCGTGAAGCCCCGGGGTCCCCCCCGCACCCGGGGCGTGGGCTGCGGGCCGTGCGGGGGCGGCTCTCCTGCCCGGGTACTGAAGCGCGTTGGGGGAGCGTGTGCCTCCGGGGCGCGGCGACCCCGGGGCGGGCTGCGGGGTGGGGGGGGGGGGGGACGGGGGGACGGAGAGGAAGAGTGCAACTGTCTGGCCGGGCTCCGTCGCGATGCAAAATAACGCACCGCAAGGGCTGAGCGCTGACCGCATGCTTTAATTAGGTTAGCATCGTGGCCCGAGCCAGGAAATTTAAATTTAACGCTGATACACCGTCATTCATTTGCGCCCGCAGATGCGTTGCAAGTAAGAAAGGGCACACGGGCACGCACACGCACGCACACAGCTCTCTAACTTAGGACGATGGGCTCGCCAGCTCTCTAACTTGCAAGTTTTGGAGTTATCTGTCGGGATCTCTAGACAAAATTTGGCTGCCTCGGTGCTAACTTCTCGACGTCTTTCAAAGTAGACTTGCTAAGAGTTAAGCTTTGGGAGGCTCTCTCTCTCTCTCTCTCTTCTGTCTATGGGTGTGTCTGGATGCATCTCCAGAAGGGGCTTTAAGAACTTGTGGGCACTCCGTGGATTCGCCTCTATGATGCGTTTAGAGACCTGGGTGTCTGCGAGGGGGGGGGGGGCTTAAGTAAGCGTCTGTAAGCAATAGAGCCCCGTGGTCCCTGTCAAGCCCTAGTAGGTGTCGTTGCTGTTGCTGTTGGCACAGAATGGCACGCTATTGCCCACAGTGATCGCCTTCTAGCAACTTTTTGTTGCTTTTTGGAAGCAAGTGTTTGCAAAAGTTCTCAGGAGGAGGCTGCTTTCTGTAGACATAATGGTAAGATTGTTGCCTCCCCTTACATTGTACGTGGTCAGTGTACCTTAGCTGGTGCTTGAGAATGTTCTATTCACTGCAGCCATTTTGCACATTAGCTGTGCACTGGTGTATTCAAGATACTATCTTGGGTCGTTTGGGTATGTGAAGGGGGGGAAAAAACTCCCTGCCCTGTCCTCAAGAAGTTTCCCTTCTAGGAGGGAAAGTGTCGTGCATGGGAAAGGTCCGCAAGCAGAGGCTGGTAGCTGAGATAGATGCTGGTCTTTCTGGCTGACATACGGTTGGGGAGATGCATGTGAGGGGTTCTGGTTTCTGCCTCAGGTTATTCCGTGCTGGTGTTCAGGTCTGAGTACTCACTCTTTCTTAATTTTTGTGATTATAAACACAGTCGTGTAAGTCATCTCATTAGGGAAAGTTGGGTGAAGGCAGAAACTTATACGTGAGTTGTATCTTAGGGTTTATAAACGTGACCCTGAAGACCGTACATTTACCACCAGTGCGGTATGAACTACATTTCTTTCTTTCTTTAGTCATATCTTCAGGTTTCCTGGTCACTGGAGGCTTGGCGGGATTCATGTAGAAGTTATATTTTGTTGGAAATTGTGCACATTCAGCCTGCCTGTTGAATGTCTGCCCTACAGAGGTGCCATAGGGAGATAAGGAGGTGGAAGGTATGAGGATGCTTCCTGTACTCGTCATTGATTGGGGAAGAGATAAGTACATGGCAAAGAAATGATGATACACTTGCACAATTGACCTTTAGATTCTGGGTTTGGGGTTAGTTTTGAAAAAAAGCGTTATAGGAGTGGAGCTGAAGTGATGGTAAATAACGTATTCTCCGGGATAAGTTCTCTTCTTCTCCTTTACTTGTAGACAGCACTGCGACTCCGTGACTCTATTACAATTCAAAGTTGATACTTGAAAGTTCTGCATAGTGGTTGAGAGCCTGAAGTTGGGAGTCAGAAAACCTAGTTGTTGAATTCCAGCCCTGTCACCTTGGGTAGATCACCTTGAGAGCTCGGTTTCCTCATCTGCAAAATTGGAATCAGTGCTTACCTCCCAGAACTGTGAAGGTTAGATGAAAAAATACATATATAAAGCATACTCCACAGTTCCCATAATGACTACTCAGTAGGTGATGGTTATTGTTATATTTTAACCACTCTAACACACCTCCCTGAGGCCTGGTTTTGTTTCTAAAGATAGAGAATTGTATTGTTTTAATCGAGGCAGTATTACTTGTGAGGTGGAAATGATGTG
Organism: Canis lupus baileyi; assembly: GCF_048164855.1. NCBI lineage: Eukaryota > Metazoa > Chordata > Mammalia > Carnivora > Canidae > Canis > Canis lupus. The sequence goes on along the minus strand of NC_132874.1, from coordinate 21,635,859 downwards.
CGTTTGTAAATAAACACTACAGTCTAACAGGCTATTTGAACAAAGCTGGGGAGAACACTAAGGTACATTAGTAATAAGGTCAGGGACATCAGTTGCCTTGTTTTGTTTGGTTCGGTCTAAATCAGAAGACAAGTTTCATATTTGGCCTCAAACTCTACAATTCTGTAGGGATGTATTGACAAAGGAGGAAGTTCAAAGTCTTGCTTCTTCATGTAACCTGGTATAGTAAAAACACAGGTTTGCAGTAGCTGTGTGAATTAATCTGATTGCTAAGCCTCTGTTTTGTCACCTAAAAGAAATGAGATCTAGTACTTAGCATGGTGCCTGTGTATGGTAATAGGTCCTTAGGAAATGTTTAAAGTGGCTAGCATAGCTCTGTTTGTGAATAAAAAATAAGGAAACGAGCTGGGATGGAGCATCAGCCTTACAAAATTGGAAGAGCATTCTGTTGGTGATAGAATGGATTCACTCCCTGTATCTCTAGCAGCTAGGATTAGGAAAGATGGATCTTTTACTTACTCCTGCTGACTACTTCAACTTTCACAAAAAGACAAGCATCCTGTTGATCAGGGGTCCACGGACTTTATGTCAAGGGCCAGACAGTTGATATTTTAGACTCCTTGGTCCACGCGGTCTTTGTTGCAACTCCCCAGCTCTGCTGTCCTAGCGCAGAAGCAACCATAGGTGATACCTAAACGAATGAGTGCCATTTTCCAATAAAACTGCCGATGGACAGTAAAATTCTAATTTCGTGTGATTTTTACATGTCCTAAAATATTCTTGTCTCCCCCCTCCCATCAAATCACTTAAAAATGTAAAAATCGTTCTCAGCCCACGGGTTCCACAAAATCTATGGGCTGGACTTTGTTTCCTCACCTCTGCTTTAGATGACCAGCTACTCAGGAACTCAGGTTGAGGTGAATGGAGGTGGAGTGTGGAGTCATGAAAGTCCTTCCAGCTCCAATCCCAGGTCTAGAGTGGGGTCCACTCTTTTCTTCTGTATAGTGAAGGGAGTAACTCTGTGTCTTCGGTAACTCTCTCTCCTGAACCTCCTCTTCAGTAAAACGTGAAGCTTGAATGACATTAGCACGTAAGTGCAATTTATAGTTGATAAAGTTCTATACCCAAGTGTTAAGTGATTATGTTATTCTAGGAAACTTCTTTATCTTCTTCCATTCTTAAAAGCTACCAAACTCTCAAACCGTGAAACCAAACCTGTTTTCCTTTGATACTTGGTATTTCAGAACATCAAGTAAATGGATTATTACCAAAGAAAACTGAAATCAAGAGGACTTTATCTACTGGTCACATAACCAGCATAAGACTTTGTTCATGTGGGACTGAATAAGGAATACACGCTGTAGTAAAATGGAGATGCATTCTCCTTATATGCATATATTAATTCCTTTTTTCTCAGTGGATATGGGGCTTTTCCCTTGGGAACTATTAAAATTGCTAATTTAAATTTTAGTAAGATCTCAGTGATCTAGTCCTGGCCTTTTGAGAAACTTATCTAATACATGCATATTCTGGTCCATCATAAATGGAAGTAAATTTTTAAGGATGAAATTGCACCTGGCTTATAAGAAAATGTCTTAAAGTTGATTAGCTTGGAAGGATAATCAGGATTTGAGGGAAAGGTAAGTCTTTTTGAATTCTTTTTATTACTTTGGAAATGATTGCTCCTGTTGCCTCTGCATCACAAGAATTTTATGAACATTGACCAAAAGCACAGTTATAAATAAAATCTGCTTGGGTCATTCAAGTGGAAGTCACAAAGATCAAGAGACCTTCAGTGGATGTTGGTCAAGATAAACCCGCATCAGTTGTGTGGTGTGCTGGCTCTTAAAAGATTGACCGAGATAAGAAAAAAGCGTTTTGATTTTTGGAGTTGATTGTGGGACAATGAAGTCAAATGTGTATTTTGAAAATTAACATCTTGAATGTGAATTGCAAAGAATATTATTTATCTATTTATTTATTTGCCTAAGCAACAGTGTGGAGACAGCCCATGTGCTTTTCCTCCAAATTTGCTTTCAATTCCTGCATACTAGAATAAATCTTTTTTTTGTTTGTTTTTGCTATAATATCTAAGAATCATTCCATTGTTCTTCATACTCTGTAATGATTTTTAACCATCAAAGGTATTTCAGTGGTATATAGGAAATACTTTATTTGCAGTGTCCTGATTCACAGTTTTGTATATCTGTGATGCACAAAGCCAATATGAGTCAAATTTTTGTGAACAGGATGTAGTTTTCATATTGTGTGTGTTCTGTAGAGGCAACAGAGTCATCTCGGGTCCTTTTAAAGTACAGATTCTTGGGCCCAAACCATGAGAGTGTAGTGTTCAATGTTTGGGTGGAAACTAGAACCTGTCTTTCCAAAAAGCTTCTTTATGGAACGCAGGCGGATGTAGTAGGGGCCTTTGGTTTGCAGTGGTCTGTGTTTCTGACACTGAGACAGCAGCGTGTTGAGGTTGGGAAGGGTTGGGATCTGCCTTAGCAGAAGAACTCCACACGGACCATACTAGGCCTTTTTGCAGGCTCTTTGTTGCTGGTCTTAACGGAGTCATCCCAGGAAGGATTCTAAAAACACTCAGTAGTTAGCTAAGGGTGCTGTAATGTCTGCTTTCTGTCTTCAATGTATGGCATACCTGTCCATCAGGTTGTTGGGCTGGTGCTTACAATATTAAAACCTAGGCTTTTTTTTTTTTTTTCTGGTCGTTATTTTCCAAAGTTTAAATATTGGAATAGTTGCACAATGGTTGAAATATGGTTTAATCAAAGAGTAGATTATAGGAATGACTCTCCATTCTGGACCCCCTCCCTCCAGAATCTCCTTCCCCCAAACATTATGCCTTAGTTCCTCCTCTGCATATGTGGTTTCAACTCTTGGATAGGAGAACTTCTAACTTTACTGTTTCCCACACAAACTTAATTCTCTTTAGCTTTTTAAGCTGTGCAAGGCTTGGAGAACCTGTGTTCTCTGGGGAGTCTGGAAAAAGTCTTTCTCATTTGTATGAAAATTTGTACAAGTCTCTATGAGAGTTTTTCTCAGGGAGAGAATCAGTAGCTTTCATCTGTTTCTCAGAGGGAGCTGTGACCCAAAGCAAGTATTGAAATTGTTCTTGAGATCTTTGAGCCTAAGACTTGACTTTCACTGTCCTTCATTGACTACTCTGATGTTATTTTTGCCAAACTCAGTTCTGCTTCAACAAGAGTCCACAGTAAAATCATATTAAAAACTTGACTGGGTTTGGAAGTTGTGTGCTATTTCTTTAAGTGGCTGTTCTCAAAATTATACATATATGAAGTCTAAAATCAATCCAAAGGGGAGTGGGAAATACAAGCTTCAAGTTATGGAATGAATGAGTCATGGGGCTGAAAGATCTAGAATAGAGAATATAGTCAATGGTAATGTAACAGCATTGTATGGGGACAGATGATAGCCATCTATGCTTGGGGGTAAGCTTCTCCACTCACTATGTTGTACACCTGAAACTTATGTAGCATTATGTGTTAACTGTATTTCGGTTTAAAAAAAAGTGAAGCAGTAATTTAGCTTCGCTTCTGACAGCATAAGGACTTTAGAATCCCTTAACTTTGATTCCCTCCCTCCAGATTTATTTACATGCTGTTATTTTCCAGTGTTTATTATCATCTGTTAAAAGACAAAACTTTACAAAATAGGACATTATTATTGTGTACAGACAATATTTGTTTAGATTTACCTGTATTTTTACCAGCTTCTTCGATCATCATTCTTATATTACGGAACTTCCTTGTGGGACTAGTTTTTCCTTTCTTAGGTATAGCCTTTAGAGATTTCTTTAGTAAAGGGTCATTGGTGGAAATGTCTAGTTTTTTTGTCTGGACATGTCTTCATTCTCCTTCATTTTAGGAAAACAGAATTGATTCTAAATAAAACCAATTAATTGGTTAATTTCTTTAAGCATTTTGAAGATAGTATCCCATTCTTTTCTGGCTTTCCCATTATGATGGCGAGGTTGTTGTCAGCCTAGGTGTAGTTATTTAAGAGATCTGTCTTCTGTCTCTGGTTGCTTTTGAGATCCTCTCTTTGACTTTGGTGTTCTCTAGACTTATTGCAGTGTCTCTCTGTGAGACTTTCTGTTAATAAGAGTTATATATGTTGTGTTTCTTTTGTCAATTTATGCTGTATTAGTTCTAAAAATATTCATTTTATCATAAAATACTGCTGTTCTTTTATACACTTCTGAAATTTCACCAAGTAGGTATTTATAAGGTCTTTTCATTTTCTCCGCCCTGTCAAAGGGTAAGAACCCTCTCATTTCAATCTTGTTTTAGTTTTGTTTGCATTCTGGGTTTTTCCTTGCATCTGACTTCTAGTTCATTAATGAACTGTGCCTTATTTAACCCACCTATTGAGTTTTTAATTTCATCAATTATATTTTTTACTTCTGATCATCTGGGGCTCTCCACCCCCAGTTTGTAGCTTGCTTTCTTAGTCTTTGGTGTTTGTCTACGTTTATGA